>NC_060148.1:107276929-107578096 GCF_021461385.2 Schistocerca piceifrons
GGAATGGGCCTTTGTCCAGCTGGAAGTTCATGACTTAAAAATGTTGTACGTTGTATGAACAGAGTATAAGCAATCCTTAATCATCACATTAATACTACCTGAACACTGCCATAGCATTGTCATCTTACAGCTGACACAACTGCGATTGTTATATTTCGCTCACATCAGCATCAGGATCAACATTTCCTTATCTCCAGGCTAGCTCCAGGAACAGCATCGGTCCACGTGTTGACGCCGTGGAGGGGGAGAACCCTCCATCCCAGCAACCCCGCTCGCCATCCAGTGCTGTGCAGTTTTTAACTTGCGCGCGAGTTGTCGTATGGTGTCTGGCATGAAGCAGTATAATAACGTCGTGTGACGAGGGCCTCCCGTCGGGTAGACCGTTCGCCTGGTGCGAGTCTTTCGATTTGGCGCCACTTCGGCGTCTTGCGCGTCGATGGGTATGCAGTGATGATGATTGCCCACAGCCTTCAGTCGGCTGCAGGTTACACATGCGGGACACGTCTGCACGTGCTTTTGTGTGAGTGAGAGCGGGCCCTTGTTCACAAGTGCATGCTATCGCCGCTCGTTCGCACGTAATGCTTACAACTCAGAATATGATGCACCCCCCTCCCCCCCCCCCTCCTACACCCTGCTGCCTGACCCGAGCGCACCCCTGCTCAGCAGCCAACTGCACGCAAAGCGGTAGAGAAGCTGTGATCTGGCGACGTCACGCACAGTTTTGTATATAAGAGACTTGTTGCGGGACATTGTAAGTAGGAAAGCATTAATGTTTAAACGATCACACTACGTCACACACATGTGCCACGCCAAAGTCCACAACTGCTCACGTAAAACGCATAATGTCGTCATTCCATCACTGCATGTATGTCTGGGTCCCACGTGTTCAATTGACGAGACACCTTCGTTGAGCAAAAAAGAATTTGACAAGACTCTTTGACGTAAACATCTGTCAGAGAAACGTACTCACAGCTTTCTGCGTGAAGACTGGATGGGCACGATAGCGGAGGAGCATACGACCTAGCTATGCGCCAGAATGCCTGGAAGGTGCATCACGCGATTGAGTCCACCTCAACAATATGCTGTGTGTGTTGGAATTGTTTACCATCTTGCACCACACAAGATGCGTAGGCCATCACGGTAAATAGTCACATCATTCCTCCATTTTTTTCAGTCTTATTGACTAACTACGATCATGTTAACAACTTCAGTTCCTCTCCTTCCTTTGTTGTTGTTTCCTGTTTCTCCAGTATTCCCTCATTATCTCCAAATGAAGTATCTTCCTTTCTTCTGTCCATGATGTTCCCGATTTTTTATTTCTTCTCCTTTGAAAGCCTTCCAAATTTAGTATTTTATTTTTATAATGGTTTCTTTCTGCTAATTCTGATTCCTCGATGTTCTTTCTGTTTAGGTCCTTCCTTACCTCTGTAATCCATGCTATTGTCGACTTCTTCTTCCAGAAATATAGGAGTATTTGTTTTGTTGGTCTATTTCCAACTATTAGGTGGAGATGTCCAAAAAAGGTTAATCTGCGTTAGGCCATTACAGCAGAGATTTTCTCTGCATTTTTATAGATCTGCTCATTACTGAATTTTTATTGCACCCATCATTTTTTCCATCTTACAGTTCATCGTTAAGCATTCAGATCCATATAAACATTCTGGTCGCACCACAGTGGTGTAGTGTCTTAGTTCTGTTTTTTCTAGCTATATATTTATTGTTGTAAATATTTTTGGTCAAACCATATGCTCATTCCGTTTTGTTAATTCTTACACCTATTGCTGATTTTTCTAGTCCATTCTGTTGTATAGTCTCTCCAAAATATTTAAATTTATTTACTTACACTATTTTATCTGTTTGTGTTTCTATGAATTTGGCGCATTTTTTATATTTGTCTTGTATTTTGTTTTGTCAGCTGAAACTTTTAGACCAGTTCTGTCTGCTATTTTTTTCAGAAGGTTGATCTGAATAACTGCTTCTGTCAGGTTTTCTGAAATTATTGCTAAATCATCCGCAAAAGCCAAGCAGTTTACCTTAGTTCCATTTGTTTTCCTTCCCAGACTTATTGGTTCAATTTTGTGATTTTTTAGCTCCGAATTCCAGATACTTACAATTTTTTCTAGAACACAATAAAACAGTAAAAGTGATAAACCATCACCTTGCCTAACACCAGTTTTTCTTTCAAATGGCAGACTTTAGAGATTGTACCTGTTAGTGTTTCACGAATTATATTTGCTAATTTTGATTTTACACCAAACTCTCTAATAACCTTATCTATTGTTTCTCTGTGTATACAATCAAATGCTTTCTTGAAGTCAATAAATGACACTGTTATTGGTTTCCTGGTTAACATTCTATGGCGAATTATTGACTATAACCTAAACATTTCTTATGCACAGGATCTTGCCTTTCGAAAACCACCCTGATATTCCGCCATTTGTTTGCCTAAAGTATGTACCACTCTGTGTAAGAGTATTTTTGATAATATTTTGTATGCCACTGGCAGAAGTTACACTGCTCTGTAATTATTGATAGTTTGTTTGTCTCCATGTTTATGTAACGGTTGGATTAATGCTGTTTTCCATTCAACTGGAATTTTTTCTGTTTTCCATATGTTCTCAAGAAGCAGTTGCAGATCCTTTATGAGTTTTGGTTCTGACCACTTCACCCTAATTCTGCTGTAGTGAAGTCTTCACCACTTGCTTTATTGTTACTGAGTGTTTTGATGGTTTCATGAATTTCTAACTCTGTTGGTGGGAAATCATCCTCTAGATTTTGAGGTGTCACTGGAAATTCAAATTTATCTGTTGAAACTGGATAGTTTAACAGCTTTCCAAAAAATTTTGTTAAATTTCACAATTTTCTTTATTATTTAATCCCATTTTGCCATTTTTATCTTTGAAACAAATAGTTGGTGCCTGATATCCTTGAAGTATGTGTTTAAATGTTTGGTAGAAATTTGTAGTATTATTTTTGGTGAAAGTTTCTTCTATTTCAATAAGCTGAGAATTTTCAAAGTTTCTTTTGAGTTTCCGGATTATTTTTGTTCTTTCTTTTCCTTGTTGTCTGAATTGTTCAGGGCCCTCCTCTTTTTTCGTACTTCTCCATTTTTGAGTTCTTTGTATCACTGCTTCTTCACACTCCTCATTCCACCATGCCTTCTGTTTATTCTTGGCCAATCTGAAAGTTTCCTCTGCTGCTTGAGTTATTTGCATCTGGAGTTCACTCTAATCACCTTCTTCACTTGTATCAATTACTTCTCTAAATTTTTCAACATTTTCCTTTGTAATATTGCCTGTAGTGGTGTTGTATCCTATCACTTTTTTAGTTGCTTTTTTGCATTAGATGGGAGAAATTTTATTTTAATCTTAGAGAGATAATGATCCGAGTAGAATTCCCCATTTCTGACTATTTTAACATTCATAATTTCCGTGATAAACCTTTTAGATATCGCTATCTGATCCAGTCGAAATTCTCCTAGGTTTGATTTGGATGTCTCCAAGTTTATGCTTTTCTTTGTAGTTTGCGGAAATGTGTGGACATGAGTTTTAACTGGAACATTTCACACATACCGATCAGTCTTTCACGATATAACTACGTTTCTATGACGTTATACTTGGGGTTTTTTGTGCCATTGCAGCGTTAGTGTCGGTCTTCGCAGCAGAATCATGACGAATATTGTTAATAAATGCGTCTTACTCCCTTGCAGTTCTTAAACTTTAAATGTAGAGCGCCGCGCACTGCTCAAATAATCTGCCTCTGAGGCGCGCATCAGCCACGCAATGCGACATTGATTACGTCATCGTTACAGACGAGACTTCAGCAGGCCGGCTAGAATCCCATCCTAAATGTGTTAACCAGTCGTCCACCGACACAGGTAACTGTAAATTCAGTACCAAAGATAATATTAATGAGAGTAAAGGTTGCGAACGTCGTAAATATTTACAGCGATCAGTAAACAGTTAACTTACTTGTGAAAGAAACGTCAGAGTGTGAGGACATCAACACGCATATCAACACTCCCTGGTGCAAGGCGGTGTAAGTCTTAACGCTTGGAGCATAGACGAAACAAGAAGCTAGCTTAAAGCTAACTTGCGTCGTAGATTCCAACAGCAAACACCTGACGTGGACATAAAGTTGTTAAACTAAACCTCCTGTCCTCACACTAACAGGTGTAGGCATGTCAGTCCCGGTATGCTACCGCACTGGGAGCTCTACCCAGTGGTAGCATTTGAAGTCCGTCGCGATTATAACATCAGAGCAACGTCACACGTGGGCGAACGGCGCCGACTCGGCGGTACGTCAGTGCAGATTTCGGCCTCGTTCCACAGTTACGTCCACTCACTGTCGGTGGTGCTGAGTGGTCGTACGTTCTGTGTAGGGGAGTTCCCTGGAACAGCCAAGCCACGGAACAACAGAGAGAGCACATATCTACATGAGCAGACTTTGGGGAGTCTAATGTATACGAGTTACGCAACACAGCATGAGTTAGAATGTCGACTAAGGAGGCAGTCGTAGGTTTACCTGTTCTGTGAGACATTGCGGAGCAATCTGCTAGAGTATTTCGACAAACTCTCCCCCTCTTGGAAGGAACCATAGCTCAACTCAACGACGCTTGCTGTGCATCGACGGAGGTGGAGATGTATAATTCAACTATACCAGATGTGGGCGTAGGAACTACGGTCTTATTTATGTATGTTTGTATCTCCAGCTATATGTGAGAGTATAAAAAGTTTGGAGCCACACATTTGTTATCTTATTCCTCTATAAAATCCCCTGCACCCTAATGTAGGCGAACAGTTACCACCATGACCGAGAGGACGTCATAAACTCAACGAAAGGGTCTTGTAGTAGGCGACTGGTCCTTCAGTGGTGATGCTGGAAGCCGTAAGGAGAACGCAAACGGCCCATTGCTTCCCAGTAACATAGTGCCTTATTTATCAGGTCTTCAGTTGCGGGAAGGCTAATCTTCTAATACTGTTAACACATCCTGAGGGTGTCTCCTTCGAGCATGCATATATTTTTGCAGGAAATTTTGGTATTGCACCGAAGGAATAATATACCAGACGTTCAGGAAAAGCAGTAATATTACCCCATCTGAATAAGCAAAGCCAATTAGTGAATCCGCGTTTGACGACATGGCAGAGGAAAATCAGGATGATATCCAAGGACATTTCTGCTTTGGCAGCCATATTTTATTTCAGCCAAACAATACTCAAGGATACAGGTGCAAGTGGACTGGAATAATGCAGACCTTATTGTCGCTTTCAAACAACACAATATGAATATAAACCGTATTTACCAAGCAGCCGTAGGAGCCGAATTGTCATTCAGTGAATTCGTCACCACATGTGTAGGCAGCTGGGGTTGTAGATAATAACAGGAAATTCAGTGAGAGCTGATACAGACGAAAATTCATGAGAGTGCGCACAAAAGACAGCGTATCGAAACGTGACTGTATCAGTATATTGTGGACTATGGACAAATCTGGGCGTGTTGTACACTGGTTTGGAGGGTGCAAAGCACATACGTCTATATGCTGACAGAAAAATGGAAGCAGTCAGCGCTAAGTTAATGGAAATGGAAATTACCATTGAGTCAGTAGCTAGACGTGGCGTGGAGTTGAATTCTAGAGTACAGAAACACGAGCTACGTGTCAAAGAGAAAACTGAAGAAGTCAACGCGAAACTAACAGATACACGTGCGTGTGCCAAGGCGATAGCTAAAACTCCTGACTGCCATCATCAGCAATAATCTTAGAGTTGTGTGACATCTCAGACACAGGAATGGTTTGGCATACAGCAGCAAGTCATCAACAACGCGTAAAGGTATTGAAGTGCGTAAGGTTATTCGATGAAATTACGATTGTTGAAGTTACGACAGCTGCAACTGGATCCATCTCTCGCTGACACGAGATACTTAAGAAAGCAACCTCGTTAGAGACACTTTAGAGTTTGATTCAAATAGGTGAGAGAAATTGTTGACTGCTTAAGTGAAAGCGTGGTTTGTCTCTTTGGACTCTGGTCGTGGAGTAAGCTTTTACGTGCGCAACCTTTGTCCAGGGGGCCTGTGTAGGCACTCTCCCATTTTTGTCAGTTATAGGCGACGTATTTTACTCATCCTTTACTATTTTCTTTATAAACAAAATGAAATGTTTAAGTTCAGTATTATTTCAATACAAAGAGGTGTCGCAGACTGTTTGGTCTACGCAAGCCACTACAAGGTGTTGTCAGCTCTCTTGTGTTTCTCGCTTGCTGCTCTTATTGCTCGCTCTTGTTGCTAATTTACGGTTACTGGTTTGATTTCTGGAGTTTTCATTGAGAATGCAGTAAAAGTTTTATTTATCTGTACTGTATAAAGAAAGTATCGCAAATACAAAAGAGTTTATTTTAAACAGTGTACTTCCTTTAACAAAAGACCTCCCCGCGCCAAGTCGGCGTTAATTACATCCTAGGAAATAATTACTTCTCAAAGTTCAAACTATGGAGGAGAAATATTAATTAACTGTTTATTAAAGGAAAATTCATTAACAAGTAACTTTCAACTAAATAGGCTGTAGGAGTTTAAAAAGTGATTGTATTCAGAATTTTTTAGTGTGAACAGTTTGCTACGAACCTCAAAGATATTAATGGTGACAGTCGGATGTTAACTTTAAAGTTCAATACGACGCAGATAACAAAATCTCAGCCCAAATGTTACGTGAGCTAACCGGAACTTTTTCTGATAATTAAATCATGTTTCAGGGCCTTGCACGTCAGAAAAGACTATAGAGTTTAAAATCATAAAATTATTTAACTGACTCTTGACGCAGGCCATCCTGAATAATCGACGCAGTCCGTTATACACGGTGGTCCATTGATAGTGACCGGGCCAAATATCTCACGAAATAAGCATCAAACGAAAAAACTACAAAGAACGAAACTCGTTTAGCTTGAAGAGGGAAACCAAAT
Source organism: Schistocerca piceifrons (assembly GCF_021461385.2). NCBI lineage: Eukaryota > Metazoa > Arthropoda > Insecta > Orthoptera > Acrididae > Schistocerca > Schistocerca piceifrons. The sequence continues at coordinate 107,283,880 of NC_060148.1, forward strand.
GGCGCTATGGTTGGCCCGCTAGATGGCGCTGCCATAGGTCAAACGGATACCAGCTGCGTGTTTTAAATAGGAACCCCCATTTTTATTACATATTAGTGTAGTACGTAAAGAAAAATGAATGTTTTAATTGGACCACTTTTTTCGCTTTGTGATAGATGGCGCTGTAATAGTCACAAACGTATGGGTACGTGGTATCACTAACATTCCGCCAATGCGGACGGTATTTGCTTCGTGATACATTACCCGTCTTAAAATGGGTCGTTTACCAATTGCGGAAAAGGTCGATATCGTGTTGATGTATGGCTGTTGTCATTAAAATGCCCAACGGGCGTATGCTATGTATGCTGCTCCGTATCCTGGACGACATCATCCAAGTGTCCGGACCGTTCTCCGGATAGTTACGTTATTTAAGGAAACAGGAAGTGTTCAGCCACATGTGAAACGTCAACAACGAGCTGCAACAAATCACGATGCCCAAGTAGGTGTTTTAGCTGCTGTCGCGGCTAATCCGCACATCAGTAGCAGACAAACTGCGCGAGAATCTGGAATCTCAAAATCGTCAGTGTTGAGAATGCTACATCAACATCGATTGCACCCGTACCATATTTCTATGCTACAGGAATGGCATGGTGACGACTTTGAACGTCGTGTACAGTTCTGCCACTGGGCACAAGAGAAATTACGGGACGATGACAAATTTTTTGAACGTGTTCTATTTAGCGACGAAGCGTCGTTCGCCAACAGCGGTAACGTAAACCGGCATAATATGCACTACTGGGCAACGGAAAATCCACGATGGCTGCGACAAGTGGAACATCAGCGACCTTGGCTGGTTAATGTATGGTGCGGCATTGTGGCAATCTAAATGGTATAATGTATGCTGATTTGCTCCGTAATGCTCTACCGATGTTACTACAGGATGTTTCACTGCATGACAGAATGGCGATGTGCTTCCAACATGATGGATGTCCGGCACGTAGCTCGCATGCGGTCGAAGCGGTATTGAATAGGATATTTCATGACAGGTGGATTGGTCATCGAAGCACCTTCATCGGATCTGACGTCGCCGGATTTCTTTCTGTGGGGAAAGTTGAAGGGTATTTGCTATAGTGATTCACCGTCAACGCCTGACAACATGCATCAGCGCATTGTCAGTGCATGTGCGAACATTACGGAAGGCGTACTAATCGCTGTTGAGAGGAATGTCGTTACACGTACTGGCAAATGCATTGAGGTTCACGGACATCATTTTGAGCATTTATTGCATTAATGTGGTATTTACAGGTAATCACGCTGTAGCAGCATGCGTTCTCAGATATGATATGTTCACAAAGGTACATGTATCAAATTGGAACAACGGAAATAAAATGTTCAAACGTACCTACATTCTGTATTTTAATTTAAAAAACCTACCTGTTACCAGCTGTTCGTCTAAAATTGTGAGCCATATGTTTGTGACTATTATATCGCCATCTATCACAAAGCGAAAAAAGTGGTCCAACTAAAACATTCATATTTCTTTACGTAGTACACGAATATGTAATAAAAATGGGGGTTCCAATTTTAAAAAAACCAGTTGATATCCGTTTGACGTATGGCAGCGCCATCTAGGGGGCCAACCATAGCGCCATCTGGTTTCCCCCTTCAAGGTAGACGAGTTTCGTTCTTTGTAGTTTTTTTGTTTGGTGCTTATTTCGTGAGATATTTGGCCCGGTCACGATCAATGGTCCATCCTGTATAGCGTGTGGATGAACAGTGCATTAGTACCTATGCCACGCAGTGCGTAATAAAAACTATTAAAACTACATATAATAACGAAGTGTGTTCCTCGGGACCAAGTAGTATCTTGTCAATGTTTAATACGACGATATCTGTCATCGAGTACGGGGCCTCACTTTATCCACGATAAGCCACACATTCTTTGCATATAAGCATTATTATATAAGTATATTATTATGTGAGTATATTACTATGTAAGTATGTTATTATGTAAGTAAGAGCATAACTTAACCATAGCTAACACTTGGTTCAAGAATCGTGAAAGAAGGTTGTATACATGGAAGAAGCCTGGAGATACTAGAAGGTATCAGATAGATTATATAATGGTAAGACAGTGACTCAGGAAACAGGTTTTACATTGTAAGACATTTCCAGGGGCAGATGTGGAATCTGACCACAATCTATTGGTTATGAACTTTAGATTAAAACTGAGCAAATTGCAAAAAGGTGTGAATATGAGGAGATGGGACCTGGATAAACTGAAAGAACCAGAGGCTGTAGAGAGCTTCAGGGAGAGCATTAGGGACCGATTGATAAGAATGGGGGAAAGAAATACAGTAGAAGAAGAATGGGTAGCTTTGAGAGACGAAATAGTCAAGGTAGCAGACGATCAAGTAGGTAAAAAGACGAGGGCTAACAGAAAACCTTGGTTAACAGAAGAGATATTGAATTTAACTGATGAATGTAGAAAACATAAAAATGCAGTAAATGAAGCAGACAAAGAGGAATACAAACGTCTCAAAAATGAGATCGACAGGAAGCGCAAAATGTCTAAGCAGGGATGGCTAGAGGACAAATGTAACGATGTAGAGGCACATATCACTAGGGGTAAGATAGATACTGCCTACAGGAAAAATAAAGACATTTGGAGAAAAGAGAACCACTTGCATGAATATCAAGAGCTCAGATGGAAACCCAGTTCTAAACAAAGAAGGGAAAGCAGAAAGGTGGAAGGAGTATATAGAGGGTGTATACAACGGCGATGTTCTTGAGGACAATATTATAGAAACGGAAGAGAATGTAGAAGATGAAATAGGAAATATGATACTGCGTGAAGAGTTTGACAGAGCACTGGAAGACCTAACTCGAAACAAGGCCCCGGGAGAAGACAACATTCCATTAGAACTACTGACAGCCTAGGGAGAGCCAGTCCTGACAAAACTCTACCATCTGGTGAGCAAGATGTATGTGACAGGCGAAATACCTTCAGACTTCAAGAAGAATATAATAATTCTAAGCCCAAAGAAAGCAGGTGTTGAGAGATGTGAAAATTAGCGAATTATCAGTTTAGTAAGCCACAGCTGCAAAATACTAACACGAATTCTTTACAGACGAATGGAAAAACTGGTAGAAGCCGACCTCGGGGAAGATCAGTTTGGATTCCGTAGAAATATTGGAACACGTGAGGCAATACTGACCCTATGACTTATCTTAGAAAATAGATTAAGGATAGGCAAACCTATGTTTCTAGCATTTGTAGACTTAGAAAAAGCTTTTGACAACGTTGACTGGAATACTCTCTTTCAAATTCGGAAGGTGGCAGGGGTAAAATACAGGGAGCGAAAGGCTATTTACAATTTGTACAGAAACCAGATGGTAGTTATAAGAGTCGAGGGATATGAAAGGGAAGTAGTGGTTGGGAAGGGAGTGAGACAGGCTTGTAGCCTGTCCCCGATGTTATGCAATCTGTATATTGAGCAAGCAGTATAGGAAACAAAAGAAAAATTCTGAGTAGGTATTAAAATCCATGGAGAAGAAATAAAAACTTTGAGGTTTCCCGATGACATTGTAATTCTATTAGAGACAGCAAAGGACCTGGAACAGCAGGTTAACGGAATGGACAGTGTCTTGAATGGAGGATACAAGATGAACACCAACAAAGGCAAAACGAGGATAATGGAATGTAGTCGAATTAAGTCGGGTGATGCTGAGGGAGTTGGATTAGGAAATCAGACACTTAAAGTAGTAAAGGAGTTTTGCTATTTGGGGAGCAAAATAACTGATGATGGTCGAAGTAGAGAGGATATAAAATGTAGACTGGCAATGGCAAGGAAAGCGTTTCTGAAGAAGAGAAATTTGTTAACAGCGAGTATAGATTTAAGTGTCAGGAAGTCGTTTCTGAAAGTATTTTATGGAGTGTAGCCATGTATGGAAGTGAAACATGGACGGTAAATAGTTTGGACAAGAAGAGAATAGAAGCTTTCGAAATGTGGTGCTACAGAAGAATGCTGAAGATTAGATGGGTAGCTTACATCACTAGAGGAGGTATTGAATAGGATTGGGGAGAAGTTTGTGGCACAACTTGACCAGAAGAAGGGATCGGCTGGTAGGACATGTTCTGTGGCATCAAGGGATCACCAATTTAGTACTGGAGGGCAGTGTGGAGGGTAAAAATCGTAGGGGGAGATCAAGAGATGAATACACTAAGCAGATTCAGAAGGGTGTAGGTTGCAGTAGGTACTGGGAGATGAAGGAGCTTGCACAGGATAGAGTAGCATGGAGAGCTGCATCAAACCAGTCTCAGGACTGAAGACGACAACAACAACAACAACAACAACATAAATACTATAGAAATGTGGAAAGATTTTCAAAGCTTTTCGCTTGCGATGAACTGCAGTGGTAAATATCCGTGCAGACAAATTAAAATCGATGCCGTCTCTCTGAAATGAAACAAAAGAAACTAGACTGGACTGGTTTCGTTTCTTCCAAGATATCGGATTATGTGAATTTTCTTCCATTAGTTCTGCCGATGGTTGGACGTAGATACGGCTTTCCAGCAGAGTCATTCATACTACGCTATTAAAATATGAAGCCATACAAGTATGGAATTAGCTTTACGCTGTTAAAACTCAATGCAATTCTTCCTTTAGTTGGACTTGTGAAATCCATATCTTGTTGCAGATAATATGGCTCTGAGCACTATGGGACTCGACTGCTGAGGTCATAAGGCCCCTAGAACTTAGAACTACTTAAACCTAACTAACCTAAGGACATCACACACATCCATGCCCGAGGCAGGATTCCAACCTGCGACCGTAGCGGTCACGCGGTTCCAGACTGTAGCTCTAGAACCGCTCGACCATTCCGGCCGGCCTGCAGATAATAGCCGACTACATTCCACCTTGCGAACTCACGCAGTTGTACATCCCACACACAGTCTCCCAAAAACACGGCGGTCGATTTTCCCGTTGTACCCACCATTCGCAGCTGGCGTACATAAACTGTAGGAGTCTATACGATTTTCCTCATAGTTTCGAACTCGTTTTGGATCTGTTCGCGGAAATTTTTTTCCTAACGAGTCTTTTGTAAGCCATTTCTTTCACGGGTTAATTAAATTTGCTTCCATTTTTTCGACTCACCATGATAGCTGTTTTCCCCGCAGGTTGTTTTATATCGTCACTCCATCCCAGGTTTACCTAGACGTTTACTCCAGGCTACAGATGAAACTTGCGACAGCGTGCTGAACAGCGGTCAGTAGGCGAACGGGGGGAGGGGGGGGGGGGGTGCCGTCTGCGTCAGTGTCGTTACTGCCGGCGGGCGACACGTCGGCTTTGCCGCCAGCACACCTCGCTCAGAGTCGCATGAGACTGACTATCAGACTCGCTAGTTCATTTAATAACTGTCTGAAAGAAGACACATACATCGAAAATTTCAAATAAATTGTTTATACGATTTTCCTATTTCTTATCCATTCATAATTGACGTCCTTTGTGCTAGTCGTTAATTTCGTTCATTTGTGTTTGTTCGATGTTGAGAAGAAATCACAGGAGAAAGAGGGAGGGTGGGACTCGTTTGGACGCCAGCAAGTAGCGTAGCGTTGTCTCGCTGGAACGTCGTATCGCGGTGACGGTGCAGGAACAGACCCTGAATGGGCGTTATTTGGGCACTCACTTAAAAATTCCCGCATCTTGCCCCGAACTGAGGAAAAATGGCCAGCTGGAAGACCAGTTCCCACTAACGTTCTCGGAATGTTAGCTGAATTGGCATTATTCGTGCACTCACAATCAGTTTCTCCTCAGTGCAAACAGAGCGCTTTTTAGGCGACATTCCTTGCAACATAATGTCAGGGCACGGTCATGTATGAAACTGTAGGGAAGCTAAGAGAGTTAAGAAATGGCTGAGGTGAATAACAGCACAAGTAAGAAATGTGGATTTCTTCAGTTGTAAGAGAAGGATGGCTGAGCTCAATATTAGCATAAGTAAGAAATGGGGATTTCTTCAGTTGTAAGAGAGAGAGACCTGATGATTCTCTACAAATGGAATCTGAAGAGGCCTTATTTATCATTCTCACTTCAATGATTCTTCAACAAGGTCAAAACTTATTTTAGACTACTGCTCCTCACACAGCTGGCAGATTAGTTTACATTAATGTTTTGGAAACAGAAGCCGAATGGTAATTAGTGATGCCACGTTCTTCAGTATTCCCACAACACATCCAGCGGTCTTTTTAGCCCACATCCCTAAAACACATTACCAGGAGGTATTACTGACATCGCCACAAAGGCTAGTACCATCCGGTTGTTCCATTCAACTGAAAAACTGAGTCAATCGATAAAGAATTGATTAGCCAGACAGTTGTTGAAACCAGTTGGGTGCACCGTCACTAGTCTTTGAGGAATGCTGCAGTGTGTGGCACAAAACCAGCCCGTGATGCTGCCTACACCACGACATGAGTCGGACGTAGTCTTCCAGCAAGACAACACAGCGCTGCTCCCAAACAGCCCTCACACACTCCTCCCCTTATATATTATCCAAAATTTCGTTGGCAATGGCATACAGCCCGCATGATAGTTAATGTGTTACAAGGAATTTTGTTTCAAAATGTTGTTGTTGTTGTGGTCTTCAGTGCTCAGACTGGTTTGATACAGTTCTCCATGCTACTCTGTCCTGTGCAATCTTCCTACTGCAACCTACATCCTTCTGAATCTGCTTAGTGTATTCATCTCTTGGTCTCCCTCTACGATTTTTACCCCCCACACTGCCCTCCAATACTAAATTGGTGATCCCTTCATGCTTCAGAACATGTCCTACCAACCATTCCCTTCTTCTAGTCAAGTTGTGCCACAAATTCCTCTTGTCCCCAGTTCTGTTTAGTACCTCCTCATTCGCTATTTGATCTAGCCATTTAATCTTCAGCATTCTTCTGTATGTTCTAAAATAATTTCCAGTTTTTCTAATGAACATAAACGTCTCACTATGGCATATAAACTCTTCCTGCTTGACTGCCAGTCACACACCTGCACTGAGACAGCCACTTTCAACATGTCCACTCTGAGTGGCAGAGTTGAATGACAACGTAAGCGAGAAATTATGCATTGTCCTCCTGGAATACCATGTCCCAATAATGTTGTAAAAACAAAGGGAAGGTTAGCCTTATAATGAAACACACTCCAAAGTGCCGTTAGTAACCACCAATGATTACTTTAGGTTACTGTCCCCTCCTGCCTCATACTTACAGTTTGCCTTGCATGTCACAGCAAGGGAGCTGAGAAACACACGTGAGGGTTGAAGAACGGTAATTTATAACTAAAGAATGGGCTGTAATCCTGCTTTATTATATGCTGCTGATGCTGTAGTAAATCAAGAGGATTTCGCTATATCTATATTGTTCACTGTTCACTCAGATATTTCGAAACGCTGTTTTAGATTACTGTACACAGGAGTAATGGAGGTGAGGAACTCGATGATGATCGAGAATAGCTATGTGGTAACTTAGGAATGGGGTATCGTGCAGCTGGATCCTTGTGTGGTCACTGATGGTGTCGGAATGGAAGTAAAGTACACTTACCCTGGACACCTCAATGTTCCCTTACAGAACAGAAGCCTTTGTGCCAGATTACTATTCGGTAACCGGAGCTGCTCCAGTGTGTCACAGCAAAGGAGGTGAGGAACAGGCGTGAGGGCTGATAGGAGTAACGAGGGAAGCGTGGTCCAGCTGGAAGATGACGCGCCACTGACTGACGTATGGACGTCAGGTCAGCCACCACACCACGTTCTGTGTGCTGCAGAATGTTTCCTCCGGACAGCTGCTCGACGTCATCAGGAGATGGCGGCTGGCTACAGCTGGCAAGTAGCAACTGACCACATCCACACAGCGATGGTCTGAACTATATGAATTCTGTACGAAATGTGAATACACAGACTGAGCTTTTCTCCAATTGATTACTACCTGCATCTCGATCCAATGTATATCGTTCTGCATTCCGAGTCTAATGATGATTTTTGTGGTTGATGAGCTATTAATATCATCCTTATACACTACTGACCATTAAAATTGCTACACCACGAAGATCACGTGCTACAGACGCGAAATTTAACCAACAACAAGAAGATGCTGTGATATGCAAATGATTGGCTTTTCAGAGCATTCACACAAGGTTGGCACCGGCGGCGACACCTACAACGTGCTGACATGAGGAAAGTTTCCAACCGATTTCTCATACACAAACAGCAGCTGACCGGCGTTGCCTGGTGAAACGTTGTTGCGATGCTTCGTGTAAGGAGGAGAAATTCGTACCATCACGTTTCCGACTTTGATAAAGATTGGATTGTAGCCTATCGCGATTGCGGTTTATCATATCGCGACATTGCTGCTCACGTTGGTCGAGATCCATTGACTGTTAGCAGAATATGGAATCGGTGGGTTCAGGAGGGTAATACGGAACGCCGTGGTGGATCCCAACGGCCTCGTATCACTAGCAGTCGAGATGACAGGCATCTTACACACATGGCTGTAACGGATCGTGCAGCCACGTCTCGATCCCTGCGTCAACAGATGGGGACGTTTGCAAAAACACGAACAGTTCGACGACGTTTGCAGCAGCATGGACTATCAGCTCGGAGACCACGGCTGCAGTTACCCTTGACGCTGCATCACAGACAGGAGCGTCTGCGATGGTGTAAACGACGAACGTGGGTACTCGAATGTCAAAACGTTATTTTTTCAGATGAATCGAGGTTCTCTTTTCAGCATCACGATGGTCGCATCCGTGTTTGGCGACATCGCGGTGAACGCACATTGGAAGCGTGTATTCGGCATCGCCATACTGACGTATCACCCGGCGTGATGGTATGGAGTGCCATTGGTTACACGTCTCGGTCACCTCTAGTTGGCATTGACGGCACTTTGAACAGTGGACGTTACATTTCAGATGTGTTACGACCCGTGGCTCTAACCTTCTTCCGATCCCTGCGACACCCTACATTTCAGCAGGATAATGCACGACCGCATGTTGCAGGTTCTGTGCGGGCTTTTCTGGATACAGAATGTTCGACTGCTAACCTGGCCAGCACATTCTCCAGATCACTCACCAATTGAAAACGTCTGGTCAATGGTGGCCGAGCAACTGACTGATCACAATACGCCAGTCACTACTTTCAATGAACTGTGATATCGTGTTGAAGCTGCATGGGCAGCTGTACCTGTACACGCCATCCAAGCTCTGTTTGACTCAATGCCCAGGCGTATCAAGGCCGTTATTACGGCCAAAGGTGGTTGTTGTGGGTACTGATTTCTCAGGATCTATGCACCCAAGTTGCGTGAAAATGTAATCACATGTGGGTTCTATTATATGTGTCCAATGAATACCCGTTTATTATCTGCATTTCTTCTTGGTGTAGCAATTTTAATGGCCAGTAGTGTACTTCTAAGTGTGAAAGCTTTCTATGATTTAAAGTTGAGATTGTTTCTAAGTAATCAGAGTTTTCTCTTCAAAGATGATTAAAAGGACTAATCATTGAAATTTAAGTTTAATGTTAACAAGAACCGTTTAAAAGAACGTAATCTGGCAAAATTCATTAATTTATTCTTTTATTTAAGAATATTAATGAATTTTTGGCCTTGTTTATGTATATCTCTTGGCTACTGCACTGCAGCATCGAAAAAGTGTTTCATTGTCTGTTTATACGCCATATTATTACATTAAAACAATGTTCTTAATGATATTCAGATATCTGAAAACTGTATTAGAGTATTTGGCAGTTACAGTGGAAACGAGGTTACACAGTTCATTATCATTCGATTATCGATCTACTAATCTCCACATAAAACGAGACGAAGTAAATGCAGCCGCCCGGAGTTGCCGCGCGGTTCTAGGCGCTACAGTCTGGAACCGCGAGATCGCTACGGTCGCAGGTTCGAAACCTGCCTCGGGCATGGATGTGTGTGTTGTCCTTTGGTTAGTTAGGTTTAAGTAGTTCTAGGGGACTGATGGCCTCAGAAGTTGAGTCCCATAGTGCTCAGAGCCATTTTTGAAGCAAATGCTTCAAAGTTTTCACCTAACTGAATTTTACTATTTCACAAGGACAAAGATTTTCTCCATACGTGTAGGGACTGACACCTTCAGAATGAGTAGGGCAGACTGTTTTGAGTACATAATTGTAATTATAGTTGATTAATTCAGAAACAGATTATGTGCACTAGGTTTGGCGACTGTTTTGATTTATTATTTGATTTTCCATTGGAATAAGAATAATAGTCAACCTTACTTTCAGCTAATGAATAGTTATGAACCATTATCCCAGGTAACCAATCAAAGGTGAACTTAGTAATTACAGTTATTTTACCTAAGTCTCGACAAAGACAGTACAATAAATTACCATTTTGGCCATTAGTTGCGTACTTTCTGATATCGTTTTGTTCCAAATAACTTGCAACTGCTGCCATACCGAATTATTATGTGTACATAATCACAGCGAAACTTAAGTGAGCCTAAGTGGGCGGGCTACAGCCAGGCTGCTGTCAGGTCTGTTCCCGTGCTGGGGACTCAGCTTCCAGTTCGGTGCGCAGCAGAGCCACAGCTGGAACGCCCACGCGGCCAGAGCTCTGCTGGAGAGGGAGGCGACGCTGCTGGGCCCCTCCCCCCTCCACCTGCCCGTATTGTCTTCTGCCGTACGAGGCTTGAAAAACGGGGGCGCAGAAACTGCTTACAAGCAGCACCTGTTAACTTGTGCAGCGACGTGTCTGGCCCGGGGCGTCTTTGTAATAGAGCGCACTTGCTGCTCTGCTCCCATTGGCACTCGAGGATTTACACCTGCCCAAACTCGGCTATTGTGGTTATTTATTGTCTCACCCGTACGTAAATCTCTCCTCATGCAGAAATAAAATGCAAGTTGTGAACTCTCGATCTTCAGTGCACGGTCTTAGCATCCAGTGGGAGAACTCCAATCTAGCACACTGGCCTCATCAGTCGAGAGCTCGCACATGCTGTAAGTGATACGGATCAAGTAACTCTCTACACAGAACTGACCATCCAAGTGCGTGCATAGCTCCCTCAACAGCTCCAGTTATTCACACACTTTTTGCAGGACCATCTTCTGGTCGTCGCAACCTTCACCACCCCCACGGCCCCCCTCCCCCACTATATGTGACACGTGACCTGTGCGAGGTCTACCACGATCTGTTGTCCTTGCTGCGAGTGATCTAATGTCCCAAAGTCGCCAGAACAACCTGCTCAAAGCTGATGCAATGCGGTGTTGAAAGATGTCGCTCTGCATACGTGACGACTGCCTGTCGGCTAATGCCGCAGCACAGCGTCACGTCTGGCATTTGCCGGGTGGGATAACAGAATCTAATTTCACTGTTTACACCGATCACACAGCACAGAATCAGCAGTCCTGTCGTGAGGCCAGCACCACCTCAAAACGGTACGTGGGGAACGACTCGTGGACGAGACACTTGTAAGTGTTGTGTCTGAGACGATGGCAGCACAGTGAGAGGGAATAAGCGCACAGGCAAGCATCAGCAACAGGAGGCGGGCGACGGACGTCTACAGGGAGTCTGCCCGGACTACTGAATACTGCGTCTAAACTATGAGAAGAGGTGGGTAGTATACAGTATGTGTGAGGACCAAGAGGGAGAGAATGAGACCATACACGAAGTGCTCCAATTATAAAGGTGATAAGAAAGATGGATCTGAGCACTATGGGACTCAACATCTTAGGTCATAAGTCCCCTAGAACTTACAACTACTTAAACCTAACTAACCTAAGGACATCACACACACCCATGCCCGAGGCAGGATTCGAACCTGCGGTCGTAGCAGCCCCGCGGTTCCGGACTGCAGCGCCAGAACCGCACGGCCACCGCGGCCGGCAAAGGTGATAGGACAGGGATGTATTGTGTAGTCTTATTGTTCAGGGTACACATCACTTAATGACAGCAATGAACGAGATTCAGGACTGTGATTAAAATTCAGGATGAAATGATGTCTATAACAAGATTCGCAAGTGACATTGCTATCCTCAGCGATAGAAAGAATCGCAAGACATCTCATTCTGGAAACATCCCCCAGGTTGTGGCTAAGCCATGTCTCCGCAGTATCCTTTGTTTCAGGAGTGCTAGTTCTGCAAGGTTCGCAGCAGAGCTTCTGTAAAGTTTGGAAGGTAGGAGACGAGATGCTGGCAGAAGTAAAGCTGTGAGGACCGGGCGTGAGTCGTGCTTCGGTAGCTCAGATGGTAGAGTACTTGCTCGCGAAAGGCAAAGGTCCCGAGTTCGAGTCTCGGTCGGGCACACAGTTTTAATCTGCCAGGAAGTTTCAGTTGCAAGACATGTTAAATGGAATGAACGCTCTGCTAACCACACAGTGTGGGTTGAAAAGAAAACAGAAAAAATACGAAAGAAATATGGTGTATCATTTGTGAGATTGGCGATAAAGTTAATATGAAAACTGGGAGGAGTGAGATGGGACAGGCAACAAAGTAGACAAAGTAAATCAGTTTCGCTACATTAGAAGCAAACTGACAGACGGCGGAAGCAGACTCACACGAAGAAAGAAGTCTACTACTGTCCAACACTGACCTTCATTTGAAGAGGAGATTTCTGAGGAAGTGAATCATGCAGTGTGGAATAAATCGGAAAAAAGAGGATGTACGCGTTTCTGGTGGGGTGCCGTAAACAAGTTCTGAAGATCGAGTGGACTTGTAAGATAAATGAAGGTTTAGAGTAGGAATGCTGAGAAATGCAACAGGTCGCAAATATTGGCAAAATGTGTGGACAGGATGAGGGGACATTTCTTAAGACATCGACGAATAAAGGCCGTGACACTTGAAGGAGCTGTAGAGGGTAAAAACTGTAGAGGAAGACCGAGATTGGAATATATCCAACGAATAACTGAGGATGTTGATCGCCAGTGCTACTCCGAGATAAAGAAGTTCCCGCAGGAGAGCATTTCGTGGAGACGCACATCGAACCAGCCGCAAGTCTCACGGCCAAAAAAACGTACAGCTACACGAAAGTAAAGAATTATATTATGCATGTGCCGGCCGGGGTGGCCGAGCGGTTCTAGGCGCAACAGTCCGGAACCGCGCGACCGCTACGGTTCCTGCCTCGGGCGTGGATGTGTGTGATGTCTTTATGTTAGTTGTATGGGACTGATGACCTGAGAAGTTAAGTCTCATAGTGGTCAGAGCCATTTGAACCAACCATATTATGCATGTACTAATTTGCAAGCGTCGGTATTTGGTGCGTCACAGATTCATTTGGGCTTGTTTCAGCTGATGTGCTTTTTTTTTTTTTTTGTCATCAGTCTACTGACTGGTTTGATGCGGCCCGCCACGAATTCCTCTCCTGTGCTAACCTCTTCATCTCAAAGTAGCACTTGCAACCTACGTCCTCAATTATTTGCTTGACGTATTCCAATCTCTGTCTTCCTCTACAGTTTTTGCCCTCTACAGCTCCCTCTAGTACCATGGAAGTCATTCCCTCATGTCTTAGCAGATGTCCTATCATCCTGTCCCTTCTCCTTATCAGTGTTTTCCACATATTCCTTTCCTCTCCGATTCTGCGTAGAACCTCCTCATTCCTTACCTTATCAGTCCACCTAATTTTCAACATTCGTCTATAGCACCACATCTCAAATGTTTCGATTCTGTTCTGTTCCGGTTTTCCCACAGTCCATGTTTCACTACCATACAATGCTGTACTCCAGACGTACATCCTCAGAAATTTCTTCCTCAAACTAAGGCCGGTATTTGATATTAGTAGACTTCTTTTGGCCAGAAATGCCTTTTTTTGCCATAGCGAGTCTGCTTTTGATGTCCTCCTTGCTCCGTTCGTCATTGGTTATGTTACTGCCTAGGTAGCAGAATTCCTTAACTTCATTGACTTCGTGACCATCAATCCTGATGTTAAGTTTCTCGTTGTTCTCATTTCTACTACTTCTCATTACCTTCGTCTTTCTCCGATTTACTCTCGAACCATACTGTGTACTCATTAGACTGTTCATTACTTTCAGCAGATCGTTTAATTCTTCTTCACTTTCACTGAGGATAGCAATGTCATCAGCGAATCGTATCATTGATATCCTTTCCCCTTGTATTTTAATTCCACTCCTGAACCTTTCTTTTATTTCCATCATTGCTTCCTCGATGTACAGATTGGAGAGTAGGGGCGAAAGGCTACAGCCTTGTCTTACACCCTTCTTAATACGAGCACTTCGTTCTTGATCGTCCACTCTTATTATTCCCTCTTGGTTGTTGTACATATTGTATATGACCCGTCTCTCCCTATAGCTTACCCCTACATTTTTCAGAATCTCGAACAGCTTGCACCATTTTATATTGTCGAACGCTTTTTCCAGGTCGACAAATCCTATGAAAGTGTCTTGATTTTTCTTTAGCCTTGCTTTCATTATTAGCCGTAACGTCAGAATTGCCTCTCTCGTCCCTTTACTTTTCCTAAAGCCAAACTGATCGTCACCTAGCGCTATCCCGCCGTTAATTTCGTGACTGCTGTGACTTGTTACTATTACTGTTCGCCACGTTGCAGCACGGTTTATTTCGGTGTGCAGCACGTCCGACACATCCCAGTGCGACGTGGTCCAGAGACGTGTCGTCACCTCGGCGTTCACTGCGTGTGGCAGCGGCCGCCCCTCCCCCCCTCCTCAGGAGCGCAGGCAGGCGTGTGCGCCGCACCCCTGTCAGGACAGGTGTTGTCGCGCGTCCCCTCAGAAGGCGTGGTCCCCTAGACTCGAGCGAATGTCAGCCGGGTTCTCAGCCGCGATACTTGTCACTGCTCCAGTCTCGTACACCAAGGCATTTGCTGTGAAAATATCGTAAATTATTCAGGGAAAGGGGTGACCCATTTTCTCTGATTGATATCAGTCTGTACTGTCGCGTTAAAGCGCGTTTATCTAGAAATGTCAGTGAGCTGACAAGGAGCGATAAGCTAAAATGCGAGGCCACCTTATCGGAATTCCCGACACCTGTGAACGCCAGTCCGGCGACGTGTCGTCGTGCACGTTCTGAGGCGCGTGAAGGTCGCTTCGCACGGCGTGGGGAACTGCCGTCTACGGTAGGGTCGTCAGAGACGGAACACGGGCTACGGTCAGAGGAGTGTGGGGAAGGAAATAACACGTGCTCTTTTAAAAGGAGCTGTAGTGGCATTCGCGATAATTGGTGCCATATTTCCGGATGGGCGTGTCAGAATCCGTGGCAGTATACGAGCAGGAGTCGTCAACTTGACGCGATCTGCGAGAAACCGAGGAAAGCCTGAACATGGGAACCCGACAGGAAGTCGAACCACTGTCCTCCCGAATGTGAGTCCAGAGTGTCTCCCCGCTGCGCCCTTCATATGCGGTCCAATACCTGCACGTCACACACGTTTCTCACCCGGTTATACGGCGCAGGTGCGTACGAAGATTGTCTCTCCCAAATGCGCTAAAGGTATTCGAGACCATAGCTCGCTGTCGACGATCGCGCTCAGTGTCTTGGGAGATTTGTCACTAGCTCGGGAAACGTTTGAGTGATCTAGTACGTTACACCGCGAAAGCTCAATGTAAACAACAGTCACACTCCGACCCTGATCTATAAAAGACAGTACATAAAAGATTTGTAAGATGCAATCATCTGTTCCTTAGACGAAGAATGTGTCGTTGCTAGAAGACTATATCGAAGTATGAACAGCAATGGAGCTTTTTTCACTTCGTTTACTGACGTGCAGTACCACTTAGATGTAGGCAAATACGGTAACAATACCTGTAAACAATAGCAAAAAGTCGTTTGTTATGCGATTAGAACGCCAGTCTCCAAAGTTTTAAGCCAACAGCATTGAGTGAATACTTGGAATGTGGAGGCGAAAAAACCACAAAGCGATATAAAATGGAAACAAGTGTACAATTAACTAACGAGGGATGGGGAAGGAAGACTTGGGTTGGTCGGGTGGCTTCCAGAAGCCTGCAGTATACGTGTTGGCCTGCGACCCTGCGCTTACCTCCGGCGCTACGCTCTGTTCAGCACTGCCTCAGCGTCTCCATCCACGTCGAGCGGGCGCGGCAGAAGCCTTCGGACGAATTCTTAGGCACTCTGCTAGCACCGTAACGGTCCGGCAGACGTCTTACGCTGGCGGAATGGAGATGCTAAGTCGGCAGGTTTCGAAAAAAGTGGACGCCGTGCTCGCGAAACCCACTTGTCTGAATCTAGGAAACCAGTTTACACTGTAGGGTGTGGAACTGTTTCACTGACTCCGTCGTTTGCCCCTCATACGACCAGGAGAGTCAAAACAGTGATGTCGGAGGTGTGACAGATCTTGCTTTGGTTCAGCCATGACGTACGTGTCATCTAATAAGTATCGGAACGTTCTATGGAGCAAAGATACAATATAAACACGCCCACGCCGAAAGGAGATATGTACGAAAAGAAATATGACCGCGCATCCGTATTCTAATATTTCCCCTAAACCCGATATAAATTTTTCACTCTTTTTCAACACTTTCTCTGTTTCCATCTGTGATTCTTGGCTGATGTATGTGCAGAAGTTCCACAATACATCTTCTGGAAAGGGACGCACTGTCGTTGATTTCTAAACTGCTCAGCCTGGAAATGATACCCGGGTACACCACAACCTTCAACTTTCGGATAAGACGGCGACATTATTCATTATTGTATTATACAGCATTCTTTACCACGGAGATGGACGCTGCATCTTTTTCTTAAGAAAGAAGACGCAAATATCAGTCTGTTCAAAGGAGAGATTCTCATCTCCTTACGGCGCCAGTACTGAAATACCTTTATAGAGGTCAGGCCGAGGGGTGCAGACAGACATCTGTCCCTCGATAACCGCACCACAGGAATAAGACAGGAAGTGGATAAGATTGGTGGAGAGCTCACACCTTCCTCCGCCAGTCTCTGTTCTTGAGGATTATATAGGCTGTTTGAAACAGTGTTCCATAATCTTAAAAGGTAACTGCGTGAACTCTTACCCTTAGAAACCCATGGAAACGAACTTATAATATAAACTGCTCATTCCAAAATTAATGGTATTGAGCATTCGCATGCAAAACAACACTTCTTAGCGCGAGAGACATTTGAATGATGACCCGCTCGAGTTCTAAGTCAAGACTGACAACACGAAGGAACCAATTATCGACATAACAGCATCAAGGACACACACACTTGAATGTCGTGACGTATTGCTGTACTCCCCCCTGCTTAAAATAACTACAGCAACTTTTTCAGCTGACCAGAAAGAGTTGCAGAGCCGTTGACAGTTGGAAGTACGGGAGTTGGGATTTCAGTGCTGAACCGTAGTGGAGTAGAACAATTTTGAGATTACGATTTTGTAGTCAGAAATACGATTTTAGTTTCCCTTCACTCATAAAATAACAAGTCCTGTCAACATGCGGTATATATCTTTGACCTAAGGGTATCCAACGTTTTTTAAATACTTCCCTTTAAGACAACCATCTGTTACTCTGACAAAAGTCAGTGGCATATGACCAGTCAATTTACGCAGAATATACGTTGTATATTTATTGTTAAAAAGTACCTTTTTAGAAAGTATTCAGTTTTAACTGAGCTCATAATTTTAACTAAGTTCATACTCAGTGGCTCAAATAAAGGAAGAAAAAGTAAGTATTGCGAAATTATTTCAAACACAATCAATCATAAACAGTTTGAGATGGATTAAGAAAAACATTTCCATAGTACAATATTCCTTTCATTATACACTTCATCACTTCGTGCCTTTGACTGTGTAGCAAGTGCAGAATGATATCCCTTCGCCAGCCAAGACTTTACATGACGCCCACGTTCGTATCTAGCTGCAGGTGGTCGCAGAAGTCTGATGCGTGATGAACTACAAACAGTGCTGATGTAGAGTGAAGATCTCAGTGGTGTCATAATTAAGTTCACTGCAGAAAAGCCACGCTAACACTCCGCACTCGACACTGCAATGCTGTTTATTACTGACAAGAATGTTTTGAACATTGGTGGCTGTACAAGAATAGTTGGCGTTTCTCCGCTTAGTACTGGTTTCATGCGCTGTTTGTACTCCCTGAAGTCCTTCATTATTTCACGAGGGCTATTGATCTTAAATATTTCACACATTCGCTAAATCTCATTTTCTCCGTAAGTGATCGATATGTTATGAGGCCATAATTTGGAATGAATGACCTTCATGTCATTCATAACAACATCGTAGCTTTCAGATGCATTCACTGTTGATAACAGCCTGTATGACAAATTATTTGCCAAGCTGCGACAAAACTGTTTATCAGAAATCTTAGAAATATTTGTTCTTTCACGAAGTTCGACACATTGAAAGTTCATATTTTCCATTACAATGTTAGCTACATTTGCATGTTATCCCATTGCATCAACCCGACTTTCAAACACTTTTATGAAAAGTGTAATGTCGTAGTGAGCTCGATCAAGGTTTGCACTTGATCTTTGCAGCTCTAGGGATAGATCGGCGAACTCTTCAAAGACATTATACATTACATCTAGGTTGGAGACTAAAGACGTCGATTACAATGTGTTACAAAGCCCTTTGTAAGTAGGCCGTTGTTTTGAGTCCCGTCGCGTGTCCTCTGATGCTTCTAAAAAATGATTGTACAGAGCCATGGCAATAAGCGGGAGGCCACCCAACGAGTGTCAAGCACACGATCGATTTTCAAAATTTCTTGCTCAAAACCTTTACCAACAACTGCCAGCTCCCTGCTGTTTTTCGGAGAGCAGCTGAACA
Organism: Schistocerca piceifrons; assembly: GCF_021461385.2. Classification (NCBI taxonomy): domain Eukaryota; kingdom Metazoa; phylum Arthropoda; class Insecta; order Orthoptera; family Acrididae; genus Schistocerca; species Schistocerca piceifrons. Next base: position 107,302,619 of record NC_060148.1, read on the forward strand.
TATTTCTTACTTTATCGATGAATATTTTATAGTGATTAATTCCCGCCACTTCTTCTATCGTGTCGCCCACGGCGAGTTCTATACGACGATTCAAACAATGCCAGGTGAATAAGTTTGGAAACATTTCCAACACCTGCTTTGCGAAGCCAGACTTTTTTCCTAACATGATACAAGCTCCATTGCAAGTCAAATCGATTATATGGTCTTTCAAAAAGTCATAGCCTAGACCTAGGGATTCCAACTACTTTAAAAGTTCTTTCAAGATACCAGATGCTGTTTTGTCATGTAGCTCAAAAATCGTCAAAAAATTGTCATGGGGTTTCCCATTCCTTTTAACAAGGTTTTAAGGTATACAAAGTGCTCTTGACTTCATCCAAAAGAAGTGAAAATTCGGAGTCACTCTTTATTAATTTATTTATTAGATCTGATGTCATCTGGTCAGAAATATGAAGCACTATATTAGAGCAAGCAACATTTTAATGTGGTATTCGTCCCATATCCAAACCATTTTTAATTTGCAGATCAATTTCTGTCTCAAACTCATAAAACGGTCTGTTTAACTCTGCTTGCTTATAAGCTGTGCGAAATACACGCTTAGTAACTACTTGTTGCTCCTGTAGCATTGAAGCAACTGGCTTCTGAATGTGACGTTTTTCTGCGTTAGTCTGCATTTTGTTCGCTAAACCGTGAGCCTGAGATGTGCGGTTATCAAATAGTTTTTTCCTAAGAGACGTTAGTCGATCTTTTTTGTTTGTTCCATATGAACTTACAGTTCCTAAAATCCATTGCGCACCCAGTTTTAACCCTTTCGTTTTTTCAGCACCTGGTGCATATACACTTCTACAAACTAGCTTTTTTAATAATTAACCACGGGTTTTTAGCTTTATAATCTGTACATTGTTCGATAGACCAACAATCTGGCTTTTCATCATCATTACAATTTTCATTACTGTCTATAGATGTTTTGCCCATATCCATATCCACCAACTTAGAGAAATTATCATTTAGCGACGACGACGTAGGAGAAGAACCGTCTGCTTTGCTGTTTGCATCTTCTTCTCCAGCCGCAGTTGAAGACGTGGCTGCCGTTTTCGTTGCTCTCACTAACTTTTTGTCTTTTAGGTTTGAAGAAGCCACTTATTTTTTGTAGAGGTACACGTAACTATTGAACTCTCGTGTTCACTCACATTCACAATGTGTGAATAAACACTACGAACAGACCGAGACAATGCTGTCGCTTCTGAGCAGATCAGCAACTGAGCTGCAAGCGACTGACGTACATAGAGTGAGTGAGTAATATTGTTGAATGTGAATTCCGAAGGCAGCTGTTGGATTGTTTGCTGGCTTCTCTGTGAGGCAGCGATGGCTTACAAGGCAAACTGATTCAAACAGAAAAAGCCGTGGTCACGACCCGTCTGAATCCTGGACTACAAAGACTGAATTCACAAACAGACACACAGATAGGCAATTATAACTCGAGAACCACTTATGCGATTCACATGTTTCTTTATTTAACTGACAGATATATTATTTTACTATGTATTAGTATATATTTGGCTACTTTAGCCAGCACAAGAAATAAGCTGTGGGTATAATTGCAAGTGAAGTCGCAAGAAAGTGGGCTGCCGTAGCGCTCTCTTGCAGTACGCTGCTTGAACTATTAGAGGAAAATCATTTGATTTAGTAATGAATTGTAGACCTCAGAAAGAACCACAATATTCGACGAGAGCATATGTTTGTCTTTCACAGTTGAGTCACAATCACACTTTTTCTGCTTTGTAGGTGCGGAAACAGGCGACTTCAGAAGACAAAAATCATCATTATCGTTCAACCGTAATCTTTTATTTAGGTACATCTTTTTGAGATCTACAACCTGGTACTACATAACGTGGTGCAGTTCTTATGGACTACGTAAGGTATTTCAATAGAGCACGCTGGCGGAAAGCATTTTTACTTCATGTAGCTGATGAAATTTAAACGGCTGAACAGACTTTCAGAACAATAGGTAAGAACCGTCCAGATTAAACCAGCTTTCAAATAAAAAAATCTGCTTTAAAATCGGAACTTTCATTTGAGAACTATGTAGGGGCAGACAGACAGACAGATAGACTTACGGGTCAGACATATACACCTCCGTTCTGCATTGGGAGTTCAAATTTGCCCCCTGTGGGAGCTTAAAGGTCAAGAGTTCTGTGGAAAAATGGACGTATCGGCTGGAAAGGCTGCCAACTTTTAGTCATGCGTGCTCCATACGCACATTTGATTAGTAGCTATGACATAAATTACGTCACGGAATAAAATGATGTCGTGAAAGCACATTGTACAGACGTTGACATTCAAAAACGGCTTACATTATTTATTTGTCATTGACACACATAACATGAGACGTCGCCTTGCTACTACACCGCTGAGGTTGTAGGCAGTCGTAAATAAAAGGCGCTATGTACCGATCACAACAACAAGATACTCAACGTATTTTGGGTGTACTGTACGTGCGTACATGCACACACACACACACACACACACACACACACACACACACACACACACGCAGTACCTCCTGCCCGTCACATCACGTTGGTGTCCCATTGGCACGTTCACTTGTAACTTGTAACTTATCGTTACGTTGTGATTTAATACACGCGTACTATTTCAAATCTCCGGTGCTGAACTGTAAAAGAAAAAAAAAAGGTCTCTCGGAGGTGTCGGAACGCGTTCGGCTGAAATTGAGCCCTGCACCAGTGTGAAGATCCGAAAACACAACGTGTATTATTTGTGGAGAATATGCCTGCTGTGTGGATTTCACTTCCGACTATTCATTCGAATCAAAGAGAACTGACTTGCAACAATCAGAAGTACAACCGCAGCCGTCCTGCAGACAATGCGAAAATAAACTGTTTGAGTCTGTTCAGACACAGACCGTGTGGAAAGTTATCTCTTAGGAAGTCCCAAGTTTCAATCGGACAAAGAACCCGTGTCCAAATTTTCGATTTCCCAGGGTCAGGGGCGTCACTCGGCAACAGGAGGCTGGCTGTACAATATAAGCCCGACGGCTCGGCGCTCTTTAGATTAGGGATCGCCTGATACGGGCCATCACCAGCTGTCGGTGACGCGTGCAGCAGCAGGCAGGCAGTGACGTCACCCGCCGCCGGCCATATAAGCGGCGGGCAGGCTGTCCGCCCCACACTGCAGCACCAGCGTTCTGCCTGCTGAGCCCACTCCGTGACGTCACTTCTCCCCGAGTCCGAGGTGAGTAGAGGCTGTGTTACACGACTTTTCTCTTCGACAATGTCTTTCTCCTTTAAAAATTGCAAAAAACGATTTTGCTGCCGCTGGAAGACGTCACAGTCACAAATTGTTGCAAGCATAGAGTTATCAACATGGACAGATGCTTGAAATAAAGCATAAATCGTATACCTTTCAATCGAAAGATGTCCTTCACTTAAGTAGCAGACCCATTTGCAGTGTCTGCCCCGAGCAGGATAAGCTCAGAGGACTTTGCTGTCACTGTTACTCAGAGATCAAATAATTGCTCTCGTGTTATTTACTGCGTTCCGTGCAGATTGCTCAAACTGCATCGCAGGACAGCTCACGCGACACAACTGTGAAAAAAGCTAACAGATATTCGGTAATTCAGTTTCTCAGCTTTGCCTATGCTAACCTACCAGCGCTTCAAAAGTAGGAGTAATATGTGTTGGTATTGTTACACTGAAGACCCAGAGAAACTGGTACAGCCGCCTAATATTGTGTGCCGCCTCCACAACCACGCAGGAGAGAAGCAACACGGTGAGTCATGGACTCGACTAATGTCTGAGGTAGTGCTGGAGAGAACTGGCACCAAGAATCGTGCAGGGCTGTCCTTAAATCTGTAAGAGTACGAGGAAGTGGAGATCTCTTCCGAACAGCACGTTGCAAGGCATCCCGGATAAGCTCTATAATGTTAATGTCTGGGGAGTCTGGTGGCCAGTGGAAGTGTCTAAACTCAGAATAGCGTTCCTGGACCCACTCTGTAGCAATTCGGGACGTGTGGGATTCGCACCGCCTTATTGGAATTGCCAAAGTCAGTCGGAATGCGGAATGGACACGAATGGATGCAGGAGATCAGAGAGGATGGTTACGTACGTGTCATGCGTCGAGAGTCGCATCTAGACGTATAAGGGGTCCCATATCACTCCAACTGCACTCACCCCACAACATTACAGACCTTCCGCCAGCTTGAACAGTCCCCTGCTGACACACATGGTATACCGATTGACGAGGTTGTCTTCGTACACATACTCGAGCAACTGCGCGATACAAATTCAAACGACGCTCGTCCGACCAGACAACGTGTTTCCAGTCATCAACAGTCCACTGTCGGTGCTGACGGGCTCAAGCGAGGCCTGAGGCTTTGTGTCGTGCAGTCACAAAAGTTTTCCGAAAGCCCGTATGGATGATGTTTCACTGAACGTTTCACACGCTGATACTTGTTAATGCCCCAGCAATGATATCTGCTGCAATTTGCCGAAGGGTTGCACTTCTGTCACATTCAACGATTCTCTTCGGTCGTCGTTCGTCCCGTTCCTGCAGGATCTTTTTCCGGTGCAACGATGTCGGAGATCTGATGTTTTACTGGATTCCTAATATTCGACGTACACTCGTGAAATGGACGTACGGCAATATCTCTACTTCACGGCCACCCCGGAGATGCTGTATTCCATTGCTCGTGCGCCGACTATAACACCACGCTCAAACACACTTAAATGTTCGTAACCTGCCGTTGTAGCATCAGTAACCGATCCAACAACTGCGAAACACACTTGTGTTACATACAAGTTGCCGACCGAAGCGCCGTTTTCTGACTGCGTATCTCTGTATCTCAATACGCAAGTCTATACCAGGTTCTTTGGCGCTTCAGTGTATGATCCTAGATGGAAACATAAACCGTGAAACATAAACCTGTCCGTCTCGTCAGCATTCCTAGTTTGCCCCTTTTAAGGGAATAGTACCTGATTACAGCAGCAGCTACTAACGGGGCATTCTATTGTGTGAAATGTTTGTGAGACGAATTTACATGGAAATCTGTACAGCAGTCAATAAAACATTAAAGTTCCGTGGAATAGGAGAGGCATCTGGGTTTCAAGTTTAATCAAAAATGGTTCAAATGGCTCTGAGCACTATGGGACTTAACATCGGAGGTCATCAGTCCAATAGAACCTAGAACTACTTAAACCTAACTAACCTAAGGACATCACACACACCCATGCCGGAGGCAGGATTCGAACCTGCGACCGTAGCACGCGCGCGGTTCCGGATTAAAGCGCCTAGAACCACTCGGTCAAGGTGGCCGGTCAAGTTTAATCGTGCCTAGCCTGAGACATTCACCGAGGAAACTGATTTCTGCATTAGATGTACATTGTTTCTGATCAGGTGTCACGGATCTGAGGAACTTGGGATAAGGAGGAAGAAAATTTTTCCTAGTTAGAGGTGCTACCAACTTGGACTTAAATATAAGTCGTGTAACTTTATGGCTGAAACAAGTTTGTTGCTTTGCTAATTTTTTTGCTATGACATAAATAAACCATCTTTTGACTGAGAACGATAACATTTTTAGAAGGTGAAAGCAGTCTATCGTAGCACCGCAGTGGTAGTTACAAACCTTAGGTGATCATGAAGCAGTACGGGCCCTTGTCATTTTAAGGAAACTGGTGACGTTGCAATTGATTTAGGGTGGACAACACTTTCACAGCTGCTGTTTCATACAGGTATGCATGCGCCTCGTACAAGTGTTGAGGGTGCAGTGTGAGGGCTGCTCAGTGGCACTGTGTTTCAGGGCCACCCACCATGTCGGCAGTTACGGAGGTTCAGAACACCACAACCGAGGCCCTGGCCGCCCTGCTAGACGGGGGTGAAGGCTCCCTGGTGACGCTCGTGGCGGGCGAGACGAGGGTGGCGGCTCACAGGGCCGTGTTGGCAGCCGCGAGCCCCGTGTTCGCAGCGATGTTCGCGCACGACATGCTGGAGGCCAGCTGCGGCCAGGTGAGCATCGACGACGTGGAGGGCCCGGTGCTGAGGCTCCTGGTGGCCTACACGTATACCCTGCGGGCCCCCCAGCTGCCCGACACGGCCGTCCAGCTGCTCTCGGCGGCCGACAAATACGGCTTGTCGGGCCTGAAGGCTGCCTGCGAGCGGCAGCTGATCTCGCAGTTGGCCGTCGAGACCGCAGCGGCGACGGCCGTCACGGCAGTGAGGCACTCGTGCCCGGACGCCACCAGGGCTGCCGTCGCCTTCATAAAGGACCACCTGCAGGTGATGGCCACGCGGGGCTGGGCGGACGCTGTGCTCGAGTACCCGCAAGAAGTCATTGAAGTCAGCAGTATGGTCGGAGGGCCACCAGCAGAAGCCAGGTAAGCACGATTCCCTTTTTGGCAGCGCTAGTGTGAATTTGACGTCGTCCTTGCTTTGTTCGTCATGGGTTTCTTTGCTGCCTACGTTGCGTAACACCTTAACTTGATCTACTTACTGATCGTCGTTCACGATACTAAGTCTCTCGCTGTTTTCACTTCTTCTGCTTCTTATCAATTTCGCCTTTCTTTGATTTACTCTGATTCCATATTCTGTACTCATTAGACTGTTCATTCCATTCAGCAAACCCTGTAATTCTTCTTCACTGTCACTGAGGGAATCAGTCATCAGCAAATCTTATATCATTTCACCCTGAATTTTAATTCCACTCTACAATCTTTCCATTATTTCCGTCATCGCTTCTTCCATGTATAGATTGAACAGTAGGGGCGAAGGATTACATTCCTGTCTGACACCCTTTATAATCCGAATACTTCATTCTTGGTCTTCCACTCTTATTTTACCTTCTTGCCTCTTGTACATATTGCAAATTACTCGTCTTTTCCTATAGTTTACATGTATTTTTGTCAGAATTTCTAACATCTTGAACCACTTGATATTGCCGAACGCTTTCTCCAGGACCACAAATCCTATGAACGTCACGGAACTTCAATTTTCTTTTCATTCTCCTGTGTATTATCCTTGTCGGAAACGTGGATACTTCAGCTGTTAAGCTGATTGTGCGATAATTCTCACGCTCCTCTGCTCTTGCAGTCTCCCAAATCGTGATGATTATATTTCTCTCAAAGTCAGATTATATGTTGCCAGACTCATACATTCTACACACCAGTGAGAATAGACCTTTTGCCACCTCTCCCAATGATTTTAGAACTTTTGATTGAATGTTGTCTATACCTTATGCCTTCTTTGATCTTAAATTTTCCAAAGCGCTTTTGAAATCTGATTCTAATCACCAATATTTTCCATACCGACTCCTCCTTGTTCTTCTGTCACGCCATCGGACAAGTTGTTCCAATCAGGGAGGCCTTCAGTGTACTCTTTCCAACTATCTGATCTCGCCTCTGTATTTAACACTGGAATTCCCATTGTGCTCTTAATATTACCACGCTTGCTTCTAATTCTGTGGAAGATTGCTTTGACTTTTCTATATGCTGCGTCAGTCGTCCCAAGAATCATTTCTTCTTTGATTTCTTCACATTTTTCGTGCAGCCATTTCACGTTAGCTTCTCTGCACTTCCTATTCATTTCATTCCTAAGTGACATATTTCTCTACTACTGAATTTTCCTGAATATTTTTGAACTTATATCTTCGATTGATCAGCGGAAGGATTTCTTATGTTTTCCATGGTTTCTTCGCAGTTAGCTTCTTTGTACCTACGTTTTTCTTTCCAACTTCTGTTACTGTCGTTGTTAAAGATATCCATTCCTCTTCAACTGAACTACCTATTGAGCTGCTTATTATTGCAGTAACTGTAGCCTCAGAGAACATAAATCTCATCTCTTCTTTCCTTAGTACTACTGTATTCCACTTCTTTGTACATCGATTGCTCCTGACGAGTCTCGTAAAATTGAGCCTACTCTTAATCACTGCTAAATTGTTATGACTCTATATCTACTCCTGGGTATGCTTTACAGTCCAGTATCTGATTTCAAAATGTTTGCCTGACAATAATATGGTGTGACTTTAAACCTCCCATATTTCGGTCCTTTTCCAAGTATACCTCCTCGTCTAGTGATTTTTGAACAAACTATACCAGCTATTACTACGATAAATTTACTGTACAACTTAACTAGCCTTTCTTCTCTCCTATTCCTATTATCAAGTACATATTCTCGTGTAACCCTTTCTTCTACTCCTTCCCCTACGATGGCGTTTCAGTCCCTCCATGACTATTACATAGTACTGAATTACCTGTTCAATATCCTCACTTTTTCTCTCTCTCCACCTTCAACTTGCAACGTCATCATGTATACCTGAACTATGCATGTTGTTGGTTTGCTTTTGATTCTCATGAGAAAATATCTATACTCACTTTCTGCCCTGCCTTTCTATTGATAATGAATCCTACTGCTGTTGCTACTACCCTAGTCTCATGTGACCAGAAATCCGTTTCTTATTTTCTGGCTCCCAACCACATTCGAACTCGTAACTTTCCAGCTCCAGAATCATAGAACGTTATCCTTTCGTTGGTTACTCAACCTTTGATCATTGCCAATTCTTCCTCATTTAGGAGCAGTTTCAGACCTCAAGGGAAAGAGAGTGCCCTGAACCTCTGTCGGCCCCTCCGCCCTCTGTGGAAAGGCTGTTGGCTGAAAGAGGGCGACACCTGATGCTGGAAGTCTTCAGACACCGATGCTGATGATTCTTATTCAAAATTCAACTGATGGTGAGGTTCAAACCTGGGACTGAGGATTTTCCTGATTACTAAAAAAGACGCTACCCCTAAGTGACTGGCCCCAAAGAGCAGGGTATGTCTCCCTGAGATATCCAGTAAAGCAGGAGCTATGAGCACTGGAGCTACTCATGCACACTGGGGGCAAACAAAAAGAGAATACTCCAGCCAGCACAGTAACATTGTCACACTCGATGCAGTGCCTTACAATCACATTTCCTTCTCGTCTCTGTTCAGCTATCGCCCTGAATATTTTCCGTGCATTCCCTTTAACAAAGCAGACAGGAAATCTCTGCCCCCCTGTCTTTTTTGAAGTTCCTTGTGGCGTTACCAGAGGTCGTCCAGGGAATCCTATCAGGTTTCCTGCTACGGGCATACAGCAGATTATATTCGCTGTTCATCTACAGGTGTACGACATATCTCCCACAATGTCAGTATTGATGTGACGTTTTCATCCAGCTATCATTTGTTGCCTCTCTCGCTCGGATACATATGCTCCAGACAAGTCTATTTTGTTTCTTTTTAAATTTAAAAAAAATCCATATTCAGTAGACTACAGGTTACTTCGCAAGTTGTAAACGTTGTCCATCAGATAAAATTGCATACACTGTGTAATCCATTTTTTTCTTTTAATGGTGGCCTCTACTGCAAACTGCTCAACACGAAAATTGTTGTTTATGAAACACATCACCACTGCTGTCTTTTCAAGGAATCGAATTGTGGAGACATTACATGCATATATACAGTTCTATTTGCTCTACTGAAATGCAAATTTTGAATATACTCTCGATAACTTTTATAGCATAGCTCTTGTAATTCTTGTCCATCTTCTTCATTCCCTCGGGCTTCACATCAGAGCGCCTGCATATCCATGACCATATAGTTTCAACAGTAAGTTGATACCCCAACTTATCAGTTTCTCTCTCTCTCTCTCTCTCTCTCTCTTCCTCCAGTGATATAATTCAGCATCCATATATCAGTTTTCAAATCACCTCACAACCAAAAGTAGCAGCCAGATGACTTTAACTGCTTCTAAATTGTGTCTGATAGTTGTTCTGTCAGGGCAGCAAAATTGTTGGCCCTTATGTTTGGAATTTGGCTTGTGCATCATTTTGAACAATTTGTTGTTTTGCATCTTAGGCTACGCCAATGGGGAATGTAGCAGAAGTAGTGCAGAAAAAGATCAGTTAATTGGTGGCACAGTCACGTTAAGTGACAGGCTGGTGTTGTTGGCACTGTGTGTTGTGTTGCCCCGGTGGACAGTCCCTCAGCTGCACCGCCTGCAGTGAGCCCCTGTGTGAACACGCCCGCCCACACAGTGTTTCTCTGTGCAGCTCGCCGACCGCCACAGGGGGCGGGCCCACCCCCAACTCTGACCGTCAACCCCACAGCGGCCACAGCCGGACTCCTCCTGCAGCTGCGCCTCCCACGTCTGCCCGACACACCCCTCCACCTGATGACGCAGCCGTCTCTCGCTTCCGGTGAGTTGTGTTGCCACACGTGCACATGTGACGATTATTATGCAGCGGGTAGTGTGTGTGTGTGTGTGTGTGTGTGTGTGTGTGTGTGTGTGTGTCAGGGAGAGCCGACCCGGTGCCCTTGTTGTATTTGAAATATGTCGACCGACTTATTGTGTACGAAGCAGTGACTTTTATATCTTTTGTCGGTATGTCAGGAAATTTCCATCTTACTGGTCTGAATCACTTAGCTGTCTGGTAAGGAAATTGTATTTCAGTACTTACAGATGAGTGTAGTTTCTAGTGTTTTCTTCCTAAGTGAGAGAAGGAATTGGTACCCAGAGAAAGTAGTTTTAGGGGTCTGTTTGAATGTAGATGAAGGATTGGGTAGCAGCTGCATGCCGAGGTGAAAGGAGGCGGATCTGTGGAGTGAACTATGAGGGAATGTGCCAAATGTATTTGTTACGGGATGGAGTGCACCTATTTTTAATGGGAGATGGCTGAAGTTTTTGATTATGGGCTAGTGCTGTGGATCTGTCTGTAATACGCTGGTTAACCCGTATCGCAGAAGCGAGATTTCTAGATTTGTGACTTGTCGCTCGGAAGAAGTGTATTCAGAAATGTTGGCAGTTTTGCGGCTGTTAGTTTCTTTCATTTGGTGTGTGTGTCTCGATAGTAGAGAGTAAGTGTGTCGATGTTTTGTGCAGGAGCCTTTCTGATGCAGAGCGAGGCAGGAGGCTGAGAGAGGCGGTTGAGGAGGGGGCGGTGGAGGAGGTGCGGGCGTTGCTCGCGGCTGGGGCGGACGTGGGGGCGAGGGGCGGGGACGGGTTGACCGCCCTGCACTTCGCTGCACTGAGAGGCCACGCGGCTGTGGTGCGGCTGCTGCTCTCTGCGGCGTCCGACCCCAACGCCAGGACTCTGTGGGGGGAGACGCCGCTGCACTGGACGGCATACTCTGGCCGCGCAGAAGTGGCGGCTGCGTTGCTGCAGGCCGGAGCCGACAGGGGGGTGAGGACTAATGACGGGAGGACCCCCCTGGACTACGCCAGGGAGGAAAACCATCACGAGATCGTCGAGATGCTAACAGAGCGTTGATACGCGCCACTAGAGGAAATGACATCCTGTACTTCATTGTACAGGATATTAAAATAAAAAATTGAAAAAAAATCACTTTGCCTGTTCATTTCTACCTTTTACAGTCCACACAATTCCTCCAGTAACACCACAACTACTGCAACAGCAGGAGATATCTGTAAACCAACGTGACAAACCTTCCTTTTGAGAATTCACTATGTAAAACATTTCACAAGCAATTTCTGCAAAAGCTCAGCAACAATTGACAAATACTCCATCATTCATAAACTCCACTTCTCTCTCCCTCTCTTGTGTTTCTCGTCCCACATACAATATTCAAACAGCTTACAAGAATACAGCCGACGTCTTTCACAACCGCCTGTATTTCGAAACGTAAACACCCAATCTCTTCCAAGAGACAAATGCGAGAATACCGGTTGTTGTGTAACACATCGCCCAGCCGCAATAACGTCACTTCTTTCCACCAGTCCGCTACATTACCTAATTACTGCAAACTATTTGCTAGCAGTGTCTGTGTTGCTACATTACATCACTGCGAACTGCACCATTCTCATATTACTGCCATATAAGCTGTTCACTTAGAATGTATCTTCACTTCAGATTTCACACTGAATTCACTTCTGTGCGTGCACTGCACAAGTACTTTTCGTGCTTAATTGCAACGTCACATTGGTAGCAGTGCATACACCACATCATGCTCACACCATCTGCAGGCTTCTTGCCAGCTCACCTTCAAATAAAGAGAATTGAAGAACCACCTAAAATCATTAGACTCCTAAACACTTTCCTTGCTGCTCTTACAGAACAAACTACCATCTCTCAAGGAATTATACTCAATCGCGTGAGACATGCAGCCATCACTGGAATTATTCGACAGTTTCCCAAAGTACACTTTTGCGTCTCTGTAGACGCTTTGGAAGCAGACCACATTTGGAACATTCATTCCCCTCTCTGCAGTGATACAATTACGCTTGGCGTCCCCGTGCGTGCATTTGTGACCAAAGTGGCAGACTGCATTCTGAACAAGAGCTTCTGTGGCCCTCATGTGGCGGCGTTACACACGGAAGCTCCTTAACATTCTCTACGAGGAAGCAGCGGCGACAGGAGACAGTATTGACTTGGTGAGTGACCTCCACGGCATTGATGAATACTTCAGGCTCTGCCAGTTGATCCTCAACATAAATAAATGTAATATACTGTGCATACACAGGAAAAGAAATCCACTACTGTACAATTACACTGCTGACCACAAATTGCTGGAAACAGTAAGTCACCTACCGTAAAATATCTAGCAGTAACTATCCAGAGCCACCTTGCGTGCAATGACCAAAAATACCAATTGGTAACAAACTGCAGTACATCTTTTCTCAGCGATTCCATAATCACATGTTTTGGGCTCCTAAATCCAAATTTCGTGCTTCCTGCCCTGTAGTATGTCGACTTCACAACGAAAGCCTCAAAATTTTCCGACTTTTCTCAGATTTTCATTTATTTCACAAAGACTACGTGTTTCTCAAAGTTCAAAACCCAACACAAAATTAAATTGGACAAACTCTTCTACAACATGCGGCAATCAGCAGTGATTTTGTGACGGCGAGTGGTAACCGCGCTAGAGCGTCCTAAAAAAACGGCGACTCCCCAAAATTCGGATCGCGCCTAACGCCATTCACCTGTTGCACTCTGCTATTACGGCACTTTCGAACGGTATGGCACGCTTCAGTAGACGGAGAACAGCCCAGAACTCCATCTGTGTTCTTCGCATCGTCAAACACAATAGCACTCACGGCAGACATCTGCAGTCCAAACAGACGTCATATATTTTGAAACGTGTTCGCATTTATTTAAACTAGTGCTTGTAAGTGTGTGGTTGGTATCTGAGAAATTGCTAAAATTTATTTTGTTATCGAAATACGTAAATCTCAGTCCAGTGCGACAGAAATGTGTAAAAATTAAATTTTGAACGGAAGTATGCGAAATCCAGGCCAGCCCGTACAGTGACCAATTCGCCTGCGAGAGCGCAGGTGGTTTTCAATGTAATTTATACATACCATTTGTTTGCAAAACAGATAACTGAAATTAAAATATTGGTCCTGAATACTGTGAATCCTTATCTTCAAACTTGTAAACAATAACTGCACCAGATCTGAAGTCGTGTCTATTGTGCAAATGAAGATAAAATGTAACGCATCCCGCATTGTGTCAAAACTGCTCCAAAATTCACAAGATAACGCCTTTCTGAAATAATTTAGGGATTTGGAAAGTCTGAAATGATAATTTCACAGATACATTCTGGTGTGTGGCGGAGGGTAGTTTGAGTACCACAGCTTTTCCGGCCTTTTCCTGTTGCAGTAGCGATGCTAGAAATATCTTTGAACTACTCGTCTATGAAGAGCTCTGAATGGAAAGTAAGAAACCCGGAGAACATCTGGCGTGCATTTCCTCGCCATGTTACAGTTTTAGGTGGAACCTTTAACCTGCCACCTCTGCAGTGGGCGACGTAGGTGGCCGAGACTGACGGCAGGGCCAGGGAATCGTGAGAAACTGATCCAAGTGCTTCACTCAAAAACTACCTCGGGCCATTAATCTGAGAAACGAGTCATGAAGACAGCATCTTAGACTTGCAAGTGACAGATAGACCCGAACTTTTCGAATCTGTTAGGGTAGAACGGGGAATCAGTTATGACAAGAGCATTACAGTGTCACTGAATACGACCGTAAAGAGAAATAGAAAATGTTGTTGCTGTGGTCTTCAGTCCTGAGACTGGTTTGATGCAGCTCTCCATGCTACTCTATCCTGTGCAAGCTTTTTCATCTCCCAGTACCTACGGCAACCTACATCCTTCTGAATCTGCTTAGTGTATACATCTCTTGGTCTCCCCCTACGATTTTTACCCTCCACGCTGCCCTCCAATACTAAATTGGTGATCCCTTGATGCCTCAGAACATGTCCTACCAACCGATCCCTTCTTCTGGTCAAGTTGTGCCACAAACTTCTCTTCTCCCCAATCCTATTCAATACTTCCTCATTAGTTATGTGATCTACCCATCTAATCTTCAGCATTCTTCTGTAGCACCACATTTCGAAAGCTTCTATTCTCTTCTTGTCCAAACAATTTATCGTCCATGTTTCATTTCCATACATGGCTACACTCCATACAAATACTTTCAGAAATGACTTCCTGACACTTAAATCAATACTGGATGTTAACAAATTTCTCTTCTTCAGAAACGCTTTCCTTGCCATTGCCAGTCTACGTTTGATATCCTCTCTACTTCGACCATCATCAGTTATTTTGCTCCCCAAATAGCAAAACTCCTTTACTACTTTAAGTGCCTCATTTCCTAATCTAATTCCCTCAGCATCACCCGACTTAATTAGACTACATTCCATTATCCTTGTTTTGCTTTTGTCGATGTTCATCTTATATCCTCCTTTCAAGACACTGTCCATTCCATTCAACTGCTCTTCCAAGTCCTTTGCTGTCTCTGACAGAATTACAATGTCATCGGCGAACCTCAAAGTTTTTATTTCTTCTCCATGAATTTTAATTCCTACTCCGAATTTTTCTTTTGTTTCCTTTACTGCTTGCTCCATATACAGATTGAACAACATCGGGGAGAGGCTACAACCCTGTCTTACTCCCTTCCCAACCACTGCTTCCCTTTCATGTCCCTCGACTCTTATAACTGCCATCTGGTTTCTGTACAAATTGTAAATAGCCTTTCGCTCCCTGTATTTTACCCCTGCCACCTTTAGAATTTGAAAGAGAGTATTCCAGTCAACATTGTCAAAAGCTTTCTCTAAGTCTACAAATGATAGAAACGTAGGTTTGCCTTTCCTTAATCTTTCTTCTAAGATAAGTCGTAAGATCAGTATTGCCTCACGTGTTCCAGTGTTTCTACGGAATCCAAACTGATCTTCCCCGAGGTTGGCTTCTACTAGTTTTTCCATTCGTCTGTAAAGAATTCGTGTTAGTATTTTGCAGCTGTGACTTATTAAGCTGATAGTTCGGTAATTTTCACATCTGTCAACACCTGCTTTCTTTGGGATTAGAATTATTATATTCTTCTTGAAGTCTGAGGGTATTTCGCCTGTGTTATACATCTTGCTCACCAGATGGTAGAGTTTTCCCATGACTGGCTCTCCCAAGGGAAAAGAACAGCCACAAAAGAATGTGCATCATGCGATTAGAAGCATACCAACTGACTTACATAATTTCACCACACTGACTGACTATGGATCTCCAGTTACATCGATTAGTGATGCAGCGGGCAATAAACACAATGCGAATAATTCTTGCTCTACAATCCCATTACAAAAGACGAAAGTTAGAGGAGCAGTGTCAGGAGAAAGAGTAGATGTAAAAACCACTCACACACACTTAAAATTTGCTGTTCACAGCCACACAATTTATGCAGATTTTTCGATCGTCCAACTTTTTAAAAACTGAAGCTAAGCTGCGTATGGGTTTTTTAACAGAACATGATGCCATTTCGCACTATGAAGGTGCATTACACTTTCAGCAGAGCATTTCAATACACGAATGGGAAATTAACAGAATAGAGCTTTCTTCATACACAAAAAATAACCAATGGTACACATCATTTTTAACTGACACGTATTTTGCCACAGTCAATGCGGATGAAGGATTAAATTTCGACGTTTCGCAGACAATCAAAGCCAAGGAAGACAGTCGTGAAGCAGCAACAGATGAACCAAACAACACACTCCATTGGACAGATTTTTCAGATCACCACTAATTCTGTCCCTACTGATGCAACTTTGCTCTCGCCACATTTAATTTTGAAGGATAAAAATCAGCCAGACAAAACAAAAGAACTTGTGTCTCTCCCCAAGTCAAAGCGTCTACGTCATCGTTAACACAGACACTGCAACAGTTAATACAAAAGAGGCAGCTGAGAAGAGGAAAACCTTACAACAGAAGGTAAGTCACACTAAAAAATTTCAAGTTGGACAGTAATTTTTTGGTTAAACACGCCCATTGTCTTAGTAAAGCAAAGAACAGGTGTCACAAATTTGCATTGCCTTATAACGGACCATTTCGGAATCGACGAATCCCACTTCGGAACGTAGGACATCTTGAAACACTCAGAACGAAAGCTTCGACAGGTCTTCATCACATCACCAATACAAAACCGTTCACTGTGTAATTGTTTGACTTTGTACTCCTCATGAAGACAACACCATACCGATATACTACACTTCGTTTCCCTATGACGCCAACCGTTTGTACGTAGTTTCATTGACATGTATGTGTGCATGACAATAACATTTTTATCTCATACAGCACAAGCCATTTCGGATGTTTATTTTCTTTGTTTCATGATTGTTACAGAGTATATATATCATTCCGTGTTCTAACATCTGACCCCGATCGTTACAGTACATCATTTTAAAAACAAAGGTTACGTAAAAGAAGACAAACATTCTTTCGCCAAAGACAAAGGCATCACAAAAGATAAAAGCAACGTGAGAAACAATAACATCGAATTTTGCGCGTCATAATGCATTTTCTCTTACAGGCTAACGTACAGAAGTATGCGATAACGGATTCCAGATAGTACTGATAAAACAGGTAGAGTATGAATATTTGCACAGGTTCGACACGTACTGTCAACTATCGGAGAAGATATTTAATTTCTTCGTCTTCCACTGGGATACTCTAATCCTGAGCTATAACCAGGGTTTCTTCATTGACTGTAAGAATTTTACTCTGCGTCGTATGTGAAGACTTAAGGATTAATTATAGATGGAGCATGTGCAGCAATGACATGGATTTTTACAACAAAGATATGGTGAGACAACAGGAAGTGAGGATAGCGAACTTTTCATGATTATTATGCAGATGTTTATGATTTATAATATGAAGTGTGGCACACTGATGTTTGGGAGTATTAGGTATTGCGTGATGATTTAACCTTTGGAGCATGCTTTGTTGATTGTGTTTTGGTGTGTTTCTCTGATGAATAGAATTTCTAATGAAACTCCCCAGCAGATAAAAACTGCGTGCCTGACCGAGACTCGAACTCGGTACCTTTGCCTTTCGCAGGAGAGCTTCTGTGAAGTTTGGAAAGTAGGAGACGAGGTACTGGCAGAAGTAAAGCTGTGAGGACGGGGCGTGAGTCGTGCTTGGGCAGCTCAGATGGTAGAGCACTTGCCATCGAAAGGCAGAGGTCCCGAGTTGGAGTCTCGGTCTGGCACACAGTTTTACTCTGCCAGGAAGTTTGATATCAGCGCACACTCCGCTGAAGATTGGAAAACTCATTCTGGAACTTCTAATGGTTTGCAATAAGGTATTACAAAGCGGTACGACAAAACTTCGAATTTACTGGAAGATAAACGCTTTCTTTCAAACATATGCCTTTTTTTCTTTGGGAATAACAAGCTGAAGGTTTGAAGACGCTTATTACGATTTACTTGCTTTGATGACATTTGTGACTTTGCTCCCACTAATCGATTTTCTTCTCATTCACAGAATATCATTCATCATTCCTTTTCACCCACATTTAATCGACTTCATCGGAAAGAGATCATTTCTTAATTATTTTTATTCTGCACGTTGACTTTAGTTGTTCATAAGTGTTAAGTACTCTTCTTGATAACACTTAAATTTCGCATTTGGGGTAATTATAAGTAACTGGCACGTGCATAGGTTAAGGTTTTGTGGACACATCTTCATTTGCTTTATCTTTTTTTTTTGTGACTGACAGACAACAGAGAATGCAGCAACACATTGTTCCTTTCCTTTAGCCTGTATACTTCGGCGCATTTACTTGAGTACATAGAAACACGCACTCTGCAGAAATCACTATTGTACTCTTGCATAACAACACAATGTTTACCTATTGGTATTTTCGTAATGCATTATACATGTAATGATTACTGTATTTTAATGTTTCTTTTCTAGCACAGTAAAACAAATTTCGATTATGATTTTTCTGTTTGACATGTTACTACGGACACATCTGTCTAAATTGCAATGTCGATATTCGTGACAAATGTTTGTTAGTCTTTGTCATTTAATCCGAGAATCTACCATACGTAGTTTTAGATAAACGTCTTGGCTTTATTTTCTTTCACTGTATTGTGACAGAATATACGTACTTTGTGAAAGCAGCACATTGATAGACTTGAGTAGAGTTATTCTCTGCACTGTGAGAAAGTTGAACGTATTATGAAAGTTTTCTTTTTATCACGACATGCCAAATCGATTACCGTGATTTTAGATGACTTAACAGACATTTTGTTAAAGTAACATGGAGGTACCTTCTGTGAGCGGTCTGGCCCTGAGTTGTCACTGGGTTTGTTGCTGACACGTACGGAGTGCACCAAGTCTGCTCTCAGCCGCCTCCCACACAGTCACGATACGACGCTTTCACTTGGAGAGGTGTTACAACGTCACGAGTGCTGGAAGACACTCCAACATGTGCTACATAGCGTGCTGGGTACACCAACAGCATCGTGTATGAAAAGCAGAAAAAGACATTGCTTCGACGTAATCACAATAAGTCTCACGAGATTTTGTGCAGAACAACGATAAAAAATAAAGCAATGAATGTAATTATTTCCCTCAATTGATGACTTTATAGCTAATGCACAATAATGGAGTAGACCATTTTCTCAACTTGCGCACACTTCTTTCAAACGAAATGTAACGTATTCTGAGTACACCTGAGCACCAATGTAAACAACATTTGTAACTTGACTTGGCGTTCACCTGAGCACGAAATGGACGAAGCTTTCTGCAAAATAATTTATGAGCGAGTAGTCGCCACTACTTGCAAAACAAGTGAGATATTTTCATTTCAGGATCAGTTTGCTACGAAAATCGTCAACGAACAGGGATCATTTCATCAACAGGATTACTTCCAGAGCATTAACACATGAGGACCACTTTGTTTTTGTTAAGTAGATCAGTAGTTAATTTTAGGATTTAATCAATTTGCACACTTTTACCACATGAACACAGTAACAGAACATATTATCACGTTGGAAGGCATAAGAGAGACGTTATTGCAGGGAAAAAACAGCCGCAAGAGGTGTATCATGGAATTAAAAAGACATCAATTGACTCACATAATTTCACCGCGGTAATTGATTATGGATTTCGAGTTACATTGATTATTTATGCCGCATGTAATAAACGCAGTCCCAATAATTCTTGCCCTACAGTCCCACTAGAAAAGACTAAAGATAGAGGAGCAATTTCAGGAAAAGGAGTACATGTAAACCTAAAGACACACACCTATAGTCTGCTGTTCAAGTCCACATATTTTATGCAGAAGTGCCGCAACACGACGTGGTATGGACTCGCCTAATGTCTGAAGTAGTGCTGGAGGGAACTGACACCATGAATCCTGCAGGGCTGTCCATAAATCCGGAAGAGTACGAGGGGGTGGAGATCTCCTCTGAACAGTATGCTGCAACTTTGACAGGCGGCGGAAGTGTTTAAAATCAGAAGAGTGTTCCTGGAGCCACTCTGTAGCGTCTCTGGACGAGCGGGATGTCGCATTGTCCTGCTGGAATTCCCAAAATCCGTCCTTGTGCACAACGGACGTGAATGGACGCAGGTGATCAGACAGTATGGTTACGTACTTGTCACCTGTCAGGGTCGTACCTAGACGTGTCAAGGGGCCCGTATCACTCCAGCTACACTATTACAGCGCCTCCACCAGCTTGAACAGTCCCCTGCTGAAATTCAGGGTCCATAGATTCATGTGGTTGTATCCACACCCGTACACGTCCATCCACTCGATACAATGTGGAAGGAGATTCGTCCGACCAGCCAACGTGTTTCCAATCATCAACAGCCCAGTGATGGTGTTGACGGGCGTAAAGCTTTGTGTCGTGCAGTCATCAAGGGTACACGAGTGGGCCTTCGGATCCGAAACCCCTTTTCGATGATTTTTCGTTGAGTGGTTTAGACGACGACACTTGTCGATGGCCCAGCATTGCAATCTGCAGAAATTTGCGGAAGGCTTGCACTTCTGTCATGTTGAATGATTCTGTTCAGTCGTAGATGCTCCCGTTATTGCAGGATGTTATTTAGACCGCAGCGATGTCGGAGATTTGATGTTTTCCTGTATCCTGATATTGTAGGTACACCACTGAAATGGTCGTCCAGTAAAATCCCCACTTCATCGCTACCTCGGAGTTGCTGTGTCCCATCGCTGGTGCTCCGACTATAACACCGCGTTCAGACTCACATAAATGTTGATAAGCTGCCATGGTAGCAGCAGTAACCGATCTATGTAGACGAACTACATTTCGTATAGGAATTTGTAGATATCATTTTTATCAAATTAAAGAAAGAAAGACACATCCCTACATCTCAAAGGCAGCTTTCGAGCAGGGCATGTTCTGTTTGCAGATGAAAGGCAGTCGACTGCACAGTTAACGGTGGCAGGCAGGCGGTACTCGTCATGCTGCAGATGAAGAACAGGAGAATAAGCGTATTACTACATGGCGTGTATGAATCTGTAATGAGTGTGTGAGATAATGGCATTTAATTTCTAAAAAGTTAGCCAGATGTAATTACCTACCAAGTAACAGAAAGTGGTTTTCAGTTATCCACATGTTAAAGACAACGTAGGTGTAGTTTATCTTCTCTTCGCAGAATATTAGTAGCGAGGTCTCTTAGAGTTGTGGTACCTGTTGTGGATGTCCTGCAGTGTAAGTCGGTGGGTGAACACACGCCGTGGGTTCTCGACCATCTGAGTGCAGATCTAAGTGAAGGAGACACGATGAGTGTGGAATTACTTGTAGAAGCACAGGCTGCTCTTGCAGGGGGACCGGAGGTGGAAATTAAATTTTGACCTTCCGCTTGTAAGGAAAAATTCGAAAGAAAATGTTCGACATAAATTGAGAGAAAGTGCTGATGCCGTTCAGTCGTATTACCGTATACCGAATCACTCCCCTGAATATGGGCCAAAGTAGCGCAGTGAACTTCCATAAAAACACAGAGTTGTTTTAAAAGCTTCACGGTTTTATGGCCATTGTCATTAAGCTACACCCGCAGTACAACTCATTGAGGAGAAAGTGTGCCTCTGACTCTAAATTAGGTGATTTATAGGTCGCTGCTCTGTTTGACTAGGGCAAGAACCTTTCCTCTAGCATTATAAAAGTACTAAATGTTTTGAGTACTATTCCACGGAAACGGTGGCTAGGGAACGATGCTTCAATACCCTACGAACAGCAAAGACTTGGCTTAGAACCGAATCGAGACAGAGGAGGGAGACTGGCTGCGTTGTTCCTGCTGAGCGAACACCGAAACTGCGTGAAAGAATACGGCCGGCCGTTGTGGCCGTGCGGTTCTAGGCGCTTTAGTCTGGAACTGCGGGACCGCTACGGTCGCAGGTTCGAATCCTGCCTCGGGCATGGATGTGTGTGATGTCCTTAGGTTAGTTAGGTTTAAGTAACTCTAAGTTCTAGGGGACTGATGACCTCAGATGTTAAGTCCCATAGTGAGCAGAGCCATTTGAACCATTTGAAAGAATACGGCGAGACTTTAAAACAGGAGGTATCAGAAAAATCTGATTCCGATCCAAGAATGTACTTTATTGTATTGTTACGTGAATGCATTCTTATGTTTAAAATGTTTATCGAAAGCAGTTTGTCACCAATTTTCTGTTTTCTCTATCAAGAAATGATGCCTGGTTTGCCTACTCCCAATTCTTTGCGAATAGTATGACCTGCCCCCTCCCGCCACAATTGCTCCAGTTTATGTCGTGGGTACGCCCGTCGATTTCGCATTCGTGGGGAGAAATCGTGAGGATAAGGAGTCGTATACATAAAAAGACATCTTTCTCCGAAGAAGATGCTCAGAGCAAAAGAATATTCTCTCAGAAAGTTTTCAGTTTCGCATGAATGAAAAATCGGAAGCGTATTCTGTGGCGAGAGAGTTTCCTTCCCACTTCCTCCCCACCTCCCTGAGAAGGTTCTCTGTGTGTGTCGCCTGCCGTGTCACGCACAGAACGCAAGGGTAACGTCAGGCTTTATTCAGCTCGCTCAAACAGGCGAACCGTTCAGTGTACAAAGATGGAACTGGCGTCAGTGTGTTCTGGAAGAGTTGCACTACGTTTAGATTTCAGTTTTATGTGCGGCAGCAAATTGTTAAGACGATGAAAGACAATTTGAAAAAATGCATTTTCTGCGATCGTATTGAATTTACGACATGTGGGAACCTTTTCTGTTACTGAAGTTAGGTGAACACATTATGTGAATGAAATCTTAAAATTACATCATTTTTCATCGACTCCAAACCGGAACTATGGCCGAGTTTTCTAAGAAGAGATAATTTTGTTTAAATACGACGCAGAATGGTGTCAAGGACGCAAGCGATCGCCCGTAGGGTTCGTTACGAGACACCGATCGCTAGCTTTGTAATCAACCAGCTGCTAATTTTTCTGATTCGTCTATATTTCGAACTTAACGAAGTGTAAGATTTACGGTGTGAGAAGACATGAATATCTGGAAACGTCAGCGGCACAGGTGTTGTGTGTACACCAAAGTTTTCTCGTACATCAGTGTGAAAACTTGAGTCTGCTAAATAGCAACAAAAACATTTTAATTTTCACTTCTTTTGAAAGGTCGCTCATCTCTTCTTTCATGATTTTCTGGAAGGGAATTCGCCATGCAAATAATGCTTTTATTGTAAAACTCGTAGAAGTTTCTACGGTTCCTCTCTTCTGTATTTCTTCGGGTACGTATACCTTCTTGCCGTCCAGGCAATATAAACTCTGCCTTTAATACCAAAAAGTGTGCAAAAGCTAACGTCATCAAAACTTAATCAGTTAGATGTATGCTACAGAGCACACTTCAAAAAACGGAGAATGTTCTGTGTTCGTGATTCGCCCCTCTAGTTTTATTCATACGAAATAGGAGCATGTTCTTTGTTTTTAGCCGCTTCTTCCACACATTTACTCAAGCTGAGAAATTTCTCCGCTGAAGTATATTTTCCGACTCGCTTTATTCGCGCGAACCTGGGAATGTTCTCCACAATTTCGAGTATAAAGTACATTCTCCGTTTTATTCATATGACCGAAGGTCGCGATTCTGTAAGTTGCACCAAACCATGATGACGCACACTTAGAGAGATAATTCGGCTCAGAAAGTTTTCACTCTGGTAGGCGGCAAGTACTGGGCGTAAAGCAGGTTGTTTCAGAAACTGTTACATTATTAAATCTGAAGCTGCAAATCGAAATGTACAATTCTGTCCCAAACACAGCAATACTACTACTTGTGACGAACGTCTACCGCACAGGAGGCAATGTACTGTTTTTCTCCGACGTTAATACCACATACCTGTCAATTTCTGTGGGTTTTAGGCAGAATCGGGTCGGGCCAAATTGGGTTGCCAATTGCCAGAAACGTTGTATTAGATAGTGTTTCCGCGTTTATTTCTGTTTCCTTTCTCTTTAATCTTCTCTCCTCCCACTTTGGGATTCCGGGATGAACCCCTTTTCCTCTTCCACTTTCCTCAGCAGCGACGTCCCTGCAACAGTGCCGCTCTCACTCCAGCCTAGCGACTGGAGAACTGAAGTCCGTGTCTGAGCGAGATCTCTGTCGCTGCTGCAGTTTAGCGTGGAATACGACTGAGTTAGTGCTGCCAAGCTTAGCCCGAATTATGCACAACTTTTCTCCTGTTTTTTTTAATTTACGATTTCCCAAGACCATTTCAAATTTAATTTTCAAGGTTACTGCGAACGCATGTGGTGATTAAAGTACTTTAAAGAGAAAGCGTGTAATCCATTTGGAGTTGTGGATGATAACAAATCGAACACCACATTGCATTCCAGCATTGCTGATGGGGGGCGCCACGAACTTGTAAGTCATTTTCAGCCAGGTATCGCGATACTTTTGACCACATAGTGTATGTGAAGGCATCGTCAAGATCTAAAATGGATGTTCCAGCATCAAGAAAGTGCTTAATGGTCTACGTCAACGACAGACAGGTAGCAAATATTGTTTCCAGCCATTAAACAATCGAGCCACAGAATGAGCATCAGTACAGTACTTACATGTGTAATGAATCTGATCTGAAATTATACTATGGAAGATACTGGGTGACGTGGCCAAAGATGAATAACATGTCTATGTTGGACAATCCATGTTCACAGGAAGATCATAGATACATAAAATCAAACATCTTTGGAAGAACTATGTTATCTGTGAATACATTTATAAATAAATACATCTTTGGAAGAAAAGTGTTATCTGTGACCACAAGGTGTAAACATTATGGTTGTAGCACAAAAATATGACATCATGGCGAAGGAAATACCCACATCATATACTGGTTTAAATGAGAAGCATGTCCATGTGTCATACATAAGTACGGTACAGAAAATTGCGAAAGTTTGTAATTAAAATATTTTGCGTTGTAACCAGTATGTTGCAGACCACTATAGTGTCAGGCCTATGGTCTGAATGCCAAAGTTAACAGCGAAACGGATCAACATTATCAGCAGATCGAATTCGCGCAGTCTCTACTAATTCAGTTCTAGGGAGATGAGAAGCCAAGGTAACGTGGCAGTACTGCACTGGTGTTAAGGATGCGAATTACATTGGCACAAGGACGCCTCATTTAATGATACATAAACGGAAAAAAACAATGAACATATTCTAGTGCTCGATTTCACCTTCCGCTTTGACCATAGAGTGAGGATTCACATGCACAGAATTTATTTTCTGTTATCGACACACACGGCCACATTGGTTGTGTATTCTTGGGGTGGCATACCTGCAGGTTTGTGCGTAAAACGTCCTATAAATTTTGAATGTCGCCAAATCGTTAGTTCAGATAGATTCCAATCGTATGTGCTGTGTATTAGGGACAGGCATTTTGCAGACACCATAACAACTTGCATTTGATACCTGGAATAAGTTGTTCTCTCAGCTTTGACGAGCAAAATGAGCAGACATCACGTCACAGCACGGTCACGTCAGCGTGTATTCACACTGTCTGTCACGTCATGTAACGTCAGTTCGCTTAGTCCGTGTCAGAGTACAGTATTTCAATTGAGGAACTAAGGTTAATAATGGCCAAAGCAAACCCCATAACTTGTGTTCTTGATCAGTCTTGTTTGCTGAAGTGCTGAGGCGTGAAGCAACACCTCAAAACATCGACATTTCTGTTATGGGTGAGTGGGCGTCTCTTCTGTTATTGCCAAACCTAAATAATTTTTCGCTTTGAGATATCTCACATTGCTTGTGTGAGAACATCCAGTGCAAAAAACC
This sequence comes from Schistocerca piceifrons, assembly GCF_021461385.2. NCBI lineage: Eukaryota > Metazoa > Arthropoda > Insecta > Orthoptera > Acrididae > Schistocerca > Schistocerca piceifrons. The sequence continues at coordinate 107,328,169 of NC_060148.1, forward strand.
TCCAAGTCGGCATCGAACATTTACAATTTTCCACGAAATCAAAGCACAATAAGAAAATGAAGAGTAAAAAGTTACAAAAGCACAATATCCACTACTATACAACGAGTTAACTTACGCTGATAGCAGATGATGATACCGTCGGCACTTCATTCCCTGGAAACCGTGACCTGCCGTGACGTGAGGTGACGTGACGTGACGTGACGGTCTGTTGACGACTTGTCTGAATGCCGCCATTTGAAATGCATTGTGAAATGTGCTCACATGACGAGACTTGACGGCATCCCGAGATCATGCGACAATTTCAGCTTAATGTTGACAACATGCACACCACGCAATGCTCACACCAGAGATTTTTCTACTCTATGGATTTGATCGACGTCATATCTGACTCACAGATGCTACTTAGAGGCGACATCTAAAGGCAATGAGGTTCAATCCTAAACCAAAGAATGTATCACAAAAAAGACAGATAATATACATACATACAATAAAATTCGATTGCAGCTCATGCGATTAATTACATAGTTATAAGCTATATTGCAAATAAATTGAGCTAACAAAAAAGAAAGTAACAACATAAAAAGCCATACATGCATGAAACAAATTATCACAGTTCACATGTGCAAGTGAAAGAACCAAGCATGTCCTTTAAAGTCCACTACAATATCACTCGTAGTAAACTCGTAATTTACATCTACATGGACAGTTTGCAAATCACACTTACGTGCTTGGCAAAGTGTTCACCGAACCATTTTTCACAATAATCCTCTATTATTCCAGTCTGAAACAGAATGCGGAAGAAACGAACAGACGTATCTTTCCGAGCGAGACCTGATTTCCTTATTTTATGATGATGATCGTTTCTCCCTGTGGATGTCGGCGAAAAAAAATGCTTTCGCATTCGGAGGAGAAAGTTAGTAATCGAAATTTCGTGGTAAGGTTCTGCCACAACGAAACATGCCTGTGTTTTAAATATGGCCGCCCCAAATTCTGTATCATGTCAGTGGCACTGCCTCCCCTATTTGTCGACAATACAAAATGTGCTGCTTTTCCCTGAACATTCTCGATGAAGTCCGTTAATTCTACCTGGTAATGATCCCACACTGCACAGCAGTATTCTAGAAGAGGACGGACAACCGTAGTGTAGGCAGTCTCTCTAGTAGATCTGTTGCATCTTCGGGCAATAAAGCGCAGTCTTTGGTTCTCCTTCCCCACAATATTTCCTATGCGTTCTTTCCAATTTATGTTGTACGTAACGGTGATTCCTAGGTATTTAGTTCAATTTCCGGCCTTTTGATTTGACTGATTTATCGTCTAACCGAAGTCTAACCGATTCCGTTTAGCACTCATGTGGATGACCTCACACTTTTCATTATTTAGGATCAATTGCCAATTAATACGAATTGTGAACTCTGTGACAGGAAATCACGAAGCAAGTCACTGGCCAGCCTGTGACGATATTCCATAACCACGCAGTTTGACTACAAGCCGCTTGTGAGATACAGTGTCAGATGTCTTCTGGAACTCTAGAAAGACGAAATCAATCGGAAATCCCTTGTCAATACCACTCAATACTTCGTGTGAATAAAAGCTAGTTGTGTCGACTGTGTGACCGTTCTCTTCGAGATAATTCATAATGTTTGAACACAATATATGTTCCAAAATCTTGCTGCAAATAGAAGTTGGTAATATGGCCCTGTAAACTGATGGATTACTCCTACTGCGTTTCGTAAGTATTGGTGTGACCTGTGCAAGTTTCCAGTCTTTGGGTTACGAATCTTTTGTCAGGGAGTTTCAACACTCAGTTTTGCTACGACAATCCTGTGTTCACTAATCTCAGTATATGTTTTGGTGCTCGTTTTGGGAAAGTGGGTGTTTCTGGCAGGGACAATTTAAAATCAAACACAACAATGGCAAAATGACATAATTAGGAACATGTGGGAAACGGAAAGATACAGACTTCAGACAGAACAACGCAAGGGAATTCTAAAAAGTTTTCAAAGCAGAAATAATAGGGTACAAGCAGTTGTACTTCAAAGATTCAAAAGGCAAAATGACTACCAACAACAAACACAACTCTGTATTACTAGCAAAATGCTTCAACAACCTTCTAAACTGCGAGGAACCAACACAAAGACAATCTTTCAGACAGCCTCAAAAGGAAATCCCGCCTTGAGAGCCATAGAACTGAATTAGACTCAACAATACAGTGGCCAGCCGAAAAACAACAGGGCGCCAGGAGAAGACGGGGTATTGGCTGAGATGTGAAAACTAGGAGGGAGCGGGCAGCTGAAACCTTTTACGAGGTTATGAAGTACTGCTGGGAGAAAGGAGGAGTACCGGACGACTGGAAGGAAGCCACAATCCATCCGCCACATAAGAAGGGAGACAGGACAGGCACCCACATGTATCCAACTTCATTGTAGGACCTCTATTGGGTAAGACAGAAGACCAATCAGAACGCACAACTGGCGTGTACCAAGCGGGATTGAGGAAAAATAGTTTTTGCCCAGAGGAAATTTCTAACTTGAAAAGAATCATCAGGATCAGAACAATGTAGAACCACAACACAGTCGTTATATTCACTGATTTCAAAAAAAGCCTACGGTTCTGTAAACGGTCAGACAGTGTCCTTAACAGAGGACAATTAGTCAAACAGGCACTTACAGACGCAAGTTGAAAAGTTGAATTCGTAGGAGAAGTTTTTGAAGCCTTCACAACTGACACAGGGTTGGGCAGCGCGATGGGCCCTCACCGATTCTCTTCAGTCTGACCTCAGACAAGGACGTGACAGGGAGGGACAGAGAACTACAAGAGGAAAACGTCGAAGGAATCCATCTAGAACAAGAAAGAGCATGATCTGACTTGAAATGTCTGACAATATTTCTATGATTTCTAAGGACAAAACAGATGAAAAGGTAATGATAGAAACACTGTACAAAATTGCAACTACAACCTGATTACAAATGTCGGAAGCGAAAACGGAATACGTTGAACATATACACAATAGAGAAAAATATATACAAACACAAAATGGAAACGTCAAAAGAGTTGATAAGCTTATGTGGGAGAATGGATACAATCAAATGGTTAGACAACATCACAAGTAACGAAAGATCGAGGAAAATTGAATTAGCAAACAAACTCACCCAAAACCGATATAATAAAAAATCAGTATCATTCCAGGCAAAAATTTAACACCACGCAACAGTAATTACACCGAATGCACCATGCAGATCTAAATGCCTAACACCGAGTACAAGAGGTGAAGGAGAAGAACTGGAAATGCAGAAAGACTTCGGGGCCACAAAAGAACTAAACTAATAGCTTGACGAATTGGAGAAATGAAGAGCTATAGGGAAATACAGGAACAGTCGCAGACACAATAAGAAAGAGGAGATGAAAGTTTTACGGTCATTGTACGAATGACTACCAGCTATTGGAGAAAAATTTTAATCTCGTATTTCCAAATTAAAAAACATCACGAGGTGGCTGGAACAGCCAAGAAAGGATATGACAAAACCGAACGTCACAGAAGACACCAGACAAGACGGGGAAAATTTCAGGCTACAGGTCAGTAGTGCAAAATTTCTTGTCCGACAACAAAACTCACAACCTAGGAGGCTGATGTCAAATGAACAGAGCCAGACCGCCAGCCAATGCATAAAGAGATTCTGGGAAGAAGAGAAACGACGTACCATTGTCTTAGGTTCTAAGCTATCTATAGTTGATTAAATTCAATTATAAAAAAATAGAAAACTTAAAGAGGTCATAAGCAGGAAATAAGGAGAAATAAACACAGAATTCCAAAAAGAAGCACTGCAGAGGTAAGGAAAATTTACAAAAAGTGACAAATGTTCGAACCGGTCACGGGAATTGAGCTACATATTTCAGTTCAGCATATCGAGTCCAAGTTTCATTATTTTCAGCGTTTTTGCAATTGGTTAGTGCTGTTCTGTGTCACTGTATTTCTGTTGCTACTGTCGCATTCTGTAGTACTCTGACAAGTAAGAAATTCTGGAATCCATAACTAAACTTGATCTAGACAACTCAAGTACAAAGACAAGAACCAAAAACAAAAAAAATCCTAAAATGTAATAACAGTAGATACTGAATGAAATGTCAGGGAAAATAACGCACCGTGCAGTAGAGAACAACAATTTACCTGTATAGGCCTATCTGTCCTCTTAGTCTCCTGCCTAACCTCACCCTCATAAATCGTGCAGTTTGCGGAAAAATACAGCCAAATATTCGTGGGAATCAAGATTATAAATATGACTGCTAACCTTTCCATTCTCATCAATTATGATGTTCTTTCCATTCCTGCCAGACCTCACATTCGGAAATGATATAGCTTAATGGGAAAGAAGTAGACAAATACACTCCTGGAAATGGAAAAAAGAACACATTGACACCGGTGTGTCAGACCCACCATACTTGCTCCGGACACTGCGAGTGGGCTGTATAAGCAATGATCACACGCACGGCACAGCGGACACACCAGGAACCGCGTTGTTGGCCGTCGAATGGCGCTAGCTGCGCAGCATTTGTGCACCGCCGCCGTCAGTGTCAGCCAGTTTGCCGTGGCATACGGAGCTCCATCGCAGTCTTTAACACTGGTAGCATGCCGCGACAGCGTGGACGTGAACCGTATGTGCAGTTGACGGACTTTGAGCGAGGGCGTATGGTGGGCATGCGGGAGGCCGGGTGGACGTACCGCCGAATTGCTCAACACGTGGGGCGTGAGGTCTCCACAGTACATCGATGTTGTCGCCAGTGGTCGGCGGAAGGTGCACGTGCCCGTCGACCTGGGACCGGACCGCAGCGACGCACGGATGCACGCCAAGACCGTAGGATCCTACGCAGTGCCGTAGGGGACCGCACCGCCACTTCCCAGCAAATTAGGGACACTGTTGCTCCTGGGGTATCGGCGAGGACCATTCGCAACCGTCTCCATGAAGCTGGGCTACGGTCCCGCACACCGTTAGGCCGTCTTCCGCTCACGCCCCAACATCGTGCAGCCCGCCTCCAGTGGTGTCACGACAGGCGTGAATGGAGGGACGAATGGAGACGTGTCGTCTTCAGCGATGAGAGTCGCTTCTGCCTTGGTGCCAATGATGGTCGTATGCGTGTTTGGCGCCGTGCAGGTGGGCGCCACAATCAGGACTGCATACGACCGAGGCACACAGGGCCAACACCCGGCATCATGGTCTGGGGAGCGATCTCCTACACTGGCCGTACACCACTGGTGATCGTCAAGGGGACACTGAATAGTGCACGGTACATCCAAACTGTCATCGAACCCATCGTTCTACCATTCCTAGACCGGCAAGGGAACTTGCTGTTCCAACAGGACAATGCACGTCCGCATGTATCCCGTGCCACCCAACGTGCTCTAGAAGGTGTAAGTCAACTACCCTGGCCAGCAAGATCTCCGGATCTGTCCCCCATTGAGCATGTTTGGGACTGGAAATTTCAATTTCCTGGAGTGTATTTTATGAGAACCAAGATTACAAATACGATTGCTGCTTCATTCACTGGCATCAGTTTAAGCTGCGCGCTGAGGTTGCGGTGCTGCCTAACCGTACTCTCGGAAATCGCGACATATTTACAATAAACGGTACAGTTTACTTCAGGCACTGAGACAACCACAGATAACATTTAATGACGGGACACTTTCATCTTTCGCATCGAAGACCGATGACGTCACACACGACATCGCTGGTCAACGCTGACGGGTGGGATAGGACACTAGAATTGAACCAAAGTAGTACTTAATGCCTGAAATTCATATCTAGGCTGGTGGAAAATCTTCTAAAAATAAATTATGCCTTACAATAGGTCCATGGAGGACACGTGTTTCAAGAAACCATGGCGATGTGCTAACGTTGTCGAACATTATCCAAAAGATCAAATGAAGAAAGCACTTGGCATGGTAGCTTTGTAGGAATATTTATAATCTGCAGACGCCCGATCTTCCTATAATTAAAAGATACATAAAATTAATCTTTCTCCTACAGAGACTGCCTTAGATAGATTCGCATGAATAATCCGCTCGACTGATTTGTAAAATTATATTATTCTTAATATAAGTGCTGTGTCTAAGATCTCCATATTTATTAAACATGCACGAGTGTAGAATTAATGTTACGCATGCGCAGGAAGGTGCAGCCATTTCGGTGGCCGTGCTTTGGCAGCCATCAGACGCTGGTCGGTGACTCCTCGTAGACCGCTGCCGCTGCTCCGTGCTGTTGCCGCATTTCTCTGTCTCTGCAGACTCTGCTGGCAACGGGGACAGCAACAGCCGCCTTGCTCGCCTTTAGACTCGACTCAAACCGTTGCCGGGATACGGCGTGGGCCGATGACGAGAGCCGTGTATTGTTGACAACTGCGTCACGTCTTCATTTGTCTCGTTTACTGTAATGGGGAACAGTTGATTGAACAATCATTTTTGAAAGGGCCTTAGTCCAAATTTTGAAAAAAATGAGTTAAGCACGGTCACAGATCCTATACACACAGATAGATATTTTTGCAAGAAAATGGCTTTATTGCCGATACCTAAAATGTGTTACTGCGACTCAGTTACAATGGCATCATTTCTGAAAGGGCTTTACTCCTGGAATAGTGCCCTTTCAATGGTGATTGTATTAGCATGCCATCTACCGAATACTTAAAGCACTTTATCATACCTTTCTCTTTCTGTAGTTGAACCGTTGCTATTTCTGAAGAAGTGTTGTGAAACGTAAAATGACTCCAAGTATTGTGTTGGAGAGTAGTGACAGTACCAAGAAAAGAAATAAAGAAAGAAACAAAAACGTATTCTTGGACAACATGAGCAGAACGCTATAAGAACAGCCACAGTAATTTGTCATGAATACACTAACCCTTTCAGCCATCTTCCTTTATACATTTTGAACACAGTAGTTACAATCAGATGCGGCTTATAAACACACAGACTCAAGTCCGATTCCAAAGTTCAGGAATTTTTGAAGGCTGTCGCCCTGTTTTCTGTATCTTTTTGTTTTTCGTGTTCTGTGCTGTACTCTACGTTAATTCATCATTACTTGCACACGAATCAGGGTTGCACAGTCTCCTCAGACATGTGGATAGCGGTTGCACAGAATGTATTGTGTTACAGTAGAGCAATGCATGGCCGATGCGAGTCGACTACTGAAGTCGCATACGTGACGGCGCAGCAATAAATGCGCCGTGAGTGGCAGCGTTAGGCAAAGTGAGACGCGTACAGCGCGTGTCACGTGACACGACACTACAGCGCGACACGCACGAGTCGCGCGGGTCCAGAGCACACTGCGACGCGCACACCACACCTCGCACGCGCCGGCTGGCGACGCTCTGCGCTGACATAACCGAAGCGCGCGCAACCTGTTATCTTCCTCAAACGATTTTACAGAAACTATTACCGAAAATGTTTGATTTTTGCCTTACTTGTGTCGTTATGTATCAGCTTCGTGTCGAAGTGCCCATCACGTCGCTAATGACCATTCTTATTGTGATGTACACGGCCGGCCGGTGTGGCCGTGCGGTTCTAGGCGCTTCAGTTTGGAACCGCGTGACCGCTACGGTCGCAGGTTCGAATCCTGCCTCGGGTATGGATGTGTATGATGTCCTTAGGTTAGTTAGGTTTAAGTAGTTCTAAGTTCTACGGGACTGATGACCACAGATGTTAAGTCCCATAGTGCTCAGAGCCATTTGAACCATTTGTGATGTACACGTTTTAGTAAGACACTACGCAAAACTCAAAAAGTTTGCAACGAAAATTAGGGGTCGCTGTGGTTTTGCGTTTGGTACGTATTACACCATATGTTGCTGCGTATGAAATTTAGCTAACATGCTGAATTTTTGTTTACACTTGGGAGGGGGTCTCTATCTGCCTCCGATCTCGATAAAATGGATCCCATGTAGCGCGCTCACTTCCGATCTCACGCCCGCGAGAATGAAATACTCGCAACATCTCTCATATCTCCTAAACGGCTCGAGACATCGAAACGAAAGTTTGGCGAATGATAGCACACAAGGAGGAAAGTGTTTTGCCAACTCTTAAGCACACGGAACTTTCTTATCTATGGCGATATATCAGTACTTATACTTCCCTTTCTATTTATTTCACTCCAGTGACTGTAATTTTTTAAGAGTTATTGACGGCTAGCGAAACAACAGCTTCCTAGTATGAAAATAAACATGAAATTTCTTCTTGTATGTTACTGCAAACCGACACTATGAGGTTTTTCGTAAGCTATTGTTGCTCAGTGATTGCCAATTACTTGTTTAATGACGCACTCCGTTTCGGAATTCTGTCGCAATAGCTGCTGTGAGATGAGTTTGGCAAATTACACTGTGACAAAGGACGTACAATTAAACCAGTCACCAAGAGAAATGTGGCCGTTACTCACAAACGGTAATGCTTCTTCGAATGAGAAAAGGTTTAAAATTAACACAAAAATAGATTGCCAATACTTTTGGAATTTTGGTGGAATTCCAGTAACCCATCGTATTTTTAACACTGAGCTACTGGAATGGAAACTTACCAAAGGATTTTATTCCTTCTCTTCATCGGAGTAGTATTAAGATAATGACGAGCGTCCCTTCAGGCGGAATGATAGGCACATGCCAGATACTGGTTACTTACGTACGGCTTACCAAACTGAACTTGAAACACCCACAAAGAATAGGGACAAACAATGGAGATGAAAAGAGACGACGCAGGACAAGAAAGACACAGACAGAGACCAGAAAAAAGGAATTACACTACTGGCCATTGAAATTGCTACACCACGAAGATGACGTGCTACAGACGCGAAATTTAACCGACAGGAAGAAGATGATGTGATATGCAAATGATTAGCTTTTCAGAGCATTCACACAAGGTTGGCGCCGGTGGCGACACCTACAACGAGCTGACATGAGGAAAGTTTCCAACCGATTTCTCATACACAAACACCAGTTGACCGGCGTTGCCTGGTGAAACGTTATTGTGCCTCATGTAAGGAGGACTTTGATAAAGGTCGGATTGTAGCCTATCGAGATTGCACTTTATCGTATCGCGACATTGCTGCTCGCGTTGGTAGAGATCCAATGACTGTTGGCACAATATGGAATCGGTGGGTTCAGGAGGGTAATGGCGAACGCCGTGCAGGATCCCAACGGCCTCGTATCACTAGCAGTCGAGATGACAGGCATCTTATCCGCATGGCTGTAACGGATCGTGCAGCCACGCCTCGATCCCTAAGTCAACAGATGGGGACGTTTGCAAGACAACTACCATCTGCACGAACAGTTCGACGACGTTTGCAGCAGCCCGGACTATCAGCTCGGGGACCGTGGCTGCGGTTACCCTTGACGCTGCATCACAGTGCTGGTGTTCTCGACGACGAACTTAGGTGCACGAATGGCAAAACGTCATTTTTTCGGATGAATCCAGGTTCTGTTTACAGCATGGTCACATCGTGTTTGGCGACATGGCGGTGAACGCACATTGGAAGTGTGTATTCGTCATCGCCATACTGGCGTATCACCTGGCGTAATGGTGTGGGGTGCCATTGGTTACACGTCTCAGTCACCTCTTTTTCGCATTGACGGCACTTTCAACAGTGGACGTTACATTTCAGACGTGTTACGAGCCGTGGCTCTACCCTTCATTCGACCCCTGCGAAATCCTACTTTTCAGCAGGATAATGCACGACCGCATGTTGCAGGTCCTGTACAGGCCTTTCTGGTTACAGAAAATGTTCCACTGCTGCCCTGGCCAGCACATTCTCCAGATCTCTCACCAACTGAAAACATCTGGTCAATGGTGGCCGAGCAACTGGCTCGTCACAATATTCCAGTCACTACTCTCGATGAACTGTGGTATCGTGTTGAAGCTGCATGGGCAGCTGTACCTGTACACGCCATCCAAACACTGTTTGACTCAATGCCCAGGCACGTACTAAAAAACCCAGTCTAAAACCGTAGGCCAAAGGCCAGACTCCACACAAAAAAAGGGACAAACGCTTAGATCGAGCGATAAAAAAACCCTGCACGAATAAAACTCAAAACTAAATCTGCCATTGCAACATCGTCCGATAAAAGTCCAGGAAGCGCACCCGGCAGCGCAAACGTCAGCCCGAGCGGAGTTAAAAGCGGGCAGTCCGACAAGATGTCGACCACCGCCGAAGCAGACCCGCAGAGACATAAAGCTGGATCCTCGCGGTTCAGTAAACAGCTGTGCGTCATCCTGGTGTGGCCCATGCAGAGCCGGCAGAGGACGACAGAGTCCTGGCGGGTCTCTCGCCACGCACCGGTAGCCTCCTCGGTGGCCGGAAGTTTGTCGGGTCTGCCGCAAAACTGACCCGAGGTCACTCTCCGAAAGGCCCATCTCCGAGGCCGGTGCACCGACAGTCCGTTTGGCCGGCGCGTCGACACTCCATCAGGATCCACTGCAAGCGCTATGGCAGTTAGGCGGGAGGTGAGAAAACTTGGATTTCATGGTCGACCAGCTGCTTGTAAGCCACACATCAGGCCGGTAAATACTAAACAAAGCCTCGCTTGGTGTAAGGAGTGTAAACACTGATGGATCAAACAGTGGAAAAACTTTGTGTGGAGTGACGGTACACAATGTGGCGATCTGATGGCAGGGTGTGGGTATGGAGAATGCCCGGTGAATGACATCTGCCAGCGTGTTTAGTGCCAACAGTAAAATTCGCAGGCAGCGGTGTTGTGGTGTGTCGTGTTTTTCACGGAGTGGGTTTGCACCCTTTGTGGTTACGCGTGGCACTATCACAGTACTGGCCTACATTGATGTTTTAAGCACCTTCTGGCTTCCCACTGTTGAAGAGAAATTTGGGGATGGTGACTGTAGCTTTCAACACAATCGAACATCTGTTCATAATGCATGCTATGTGGCGGAGTGGTTCCACGACAATAACATCCCTGTAATGGACTGGCCTGCATAGAGTCCTGACCTGAATCCTACAGAACACCTTTGGGATGTTTTGGAACACTGACTTCGTGTCAGGTCTCTCCAAATGACATCGATACCTCTCCTCAGTACAGCACTCCGTGAAGAATGGGCTGCCATTCCCCAAGAAACCTTCCAGCAGCTGATTGAACGTGTGCATGCGACAGTGGAAGCTGTCATCAGGGCTAAGGGTGGGCCAACACCATACTGAATTCCAGCATTACTGATGGAGGGTGCCACGTACTTGTAAGTCATTTTCATCCAGGTGGCCGGATACTTTTGATCACATAGTGTACGTGGTGTAGAGACGTTTCGCCCCATGGTTACTTGTAGCACAAAGACAAAATAGGGCGGGTATTCCGTAATGACCTACACGAGACAGACGTTCGATTATCAAACGAAGTTCACTCACCGAATGCGTCGCACACCCGCCTCCTCCAAAGTGGTTGGAGGCCATCGAGAATCGGGTCCTCACTCTCTGGAACAGCTGCCACAACCCTGTTTCAAACAATTATCCCTCGGACACTAAACTAGTTTTACAATTGTAGATGTTTACACAATGGCGTAAGTTCTTTGACAGTACTTCCAAGAGGACGTATTCCTACCTGAAAGATCGCTGCTTCTTTCGCCGCCTGGTTTCCATAGGCCCCTGCTGCGTTTGCTGTAAATACGGGAGCTCCTAAGGTTTCTGATAACCTGTAGTTTAGAATTATCAAGAAGAAACTCTTCTACGTTCATCAGGTCACGTAAAGAAGATTTCGCTACGACTGTGATCAGCAATTACTGCAGAGGGACGCTTTGCGTTGTGCAGTTAACAATGAGCGTATAGGCGCGCTCTGCACTTCTTGCCGAGGTACGAACTCTGCCGTATCTGTGTTGAAAGATTCCATCTGACCAACACAGATCGGGTGTATTTCAATATACGTTCAGAATGGTTATACGCTTCAGCGGACAACTGCTGAGAAAAAACGGTCACTAAATCAGGATGATTAGAGTAGACAGTCTGGATGGAGACAAAGCAGAATTTTTTTCCCCAATAGTTCTCATGATGTAATTTACAACTTTACAGAAAAACCTCAATTGCAGCCACACATTAACAAATACCTTGTCAGAAATGATCACGAAACGTAAGACATCTACCATTTATTATATTATGACAAGAGACTACGTAACTGATAGAAACCCGCGTTATATTTGTGATCTGAAACTTGTAGCAGAGGAATACGAATTTTTCATTTAAATGCCGTTGAAGTTGCATCTAATGTTACTCCGTGAAGAGGGGGCTGTGACTGTTTGTGTGGATGGGGAGGGGGGGTTTGGGGTGGGGGGGTGCGCAAAATTCCCATCTTGAGAGACACACACACGCGTCCGTGCGCGCACATGAGAGCGTGTAGGTGTGCGCATGCGCGAGTTTGCGCGCTCAAATTCACTGTCAAAAATGAACTCATGAAACTTTTACGCAACCTGCTAACAAATAATTTACATTATTGCACATAGTACCAAGACTGACTAAACGCATTCTAGAGAAAACGCCTCACGGAACTACAGCACCAGCTGAGTGGTACTAAACGTACAAGGCAGTCATTGCCATCAACAGAATGTTTGTAAGTTTTGAAAAAAAATTGTTCAAATGGCTCTGAGCACTATGCGACTTAACTTCTGAGGTCATCAGTCGCCTAGAACTTAGAACTAATTAAACCTAACTAACCTAAGGACATCACACACATCCATGCCCCAGGCAGGATTCGAACCTGCGACCGTAGCGGTCGCTCGGTTCCAGACTGTAGCGCCTAGAACCGCTCGGCCACCCCGGCCGGCTGCAGTCTACATCCTTCTGAATTTGCTTAGTGTATTCATCTCTTGGTCTCCCTCTACGATTCGAACCTGCGACCGTAGTGGTCGCTCGGCTCCAGAGTGTAGCGCCTAGAACCGCACGGCCACTCCGGGGGGCTGTAAGTTTTGAACATTAACTCGACAGGCAGTAGATCATGAACGTAAAACTGACCAGGAACTTACTACGGAGCAGCGACACTAAAGACACACGCAGCTAGCTTTTTACTGTTCCAAGCCACTGACAACCAAAAGAAACACCATTTCAGTTATCGTAGCGATTTTGCTTATGGGTGATCACGAAGGAAATGACTGTCCCAGAAGCTGCAGAACACGAGAAACTGCGTGCAGTTAGACCACGTATGTTTTTCATACATGTTGACATGTCTAATAAAGACGCAACAACCTTAACATCCTAGAAGAACACCAACATCACACATTTTCGCAACTACCTATGAGCACGATCGCTATTGATTAAGCGTCAGCCACGTCTTGCGCTACAAAAGTTGAGTATCTCTTACCTTTTCGCCGAGAGAATTTTCTGGTGGACACTGGAAACCGAAAATAAAAGCTTCTGTTACAGAACTCTGTTATAGAATTCTGCAAGCTTCGAATTCGCCTCGTATGTAACTCTCGAGGGCAGCGCAACATGACAAGAGTCGCAAACCGACAACTGCTCGTATAAATACGCCATTCAGAGAGCAATTATTCGTCGCGGGAAAACGCTCAGAGAGTAAATAATACGTGGCGGGAAAAACAATCTCGCAGCGAATATTACTGGAAGATGTGCATCAGTCGCAAAGAGTTTTGACATGAGCTAAAAATTAAATATATTAACTGAAGTAATGTATAGTTTTGTAAATAGCACCGCCGATTGCACTAGCCGTCTGTCAACCTGTATGTTTACAGAAATAACCCTCCAAATTTTTCCAGCCATTGATATGACGCAATTTATACACGTCAAAAAAAGTTTTGCATCACCTCGGTTCCGAGAGTTCCGGAACCTGTACAGAAAACTGGAATAGAGATCAACATAAACACCATTTCCGCCCCTTTTTATTGCTCATGAAAACCACACATTGCATGTTGTACCACCATACAGCGAGACCTTCAGAGGTGGTGGTCCAGATTGCTGTACACACCGGTACCCAGTAGCACGTGCTCTTGCATTGATGCATGCCTGTATCCGTTGTGGCAAACTATCCACATGTGCATCAAGCCACTGCCGGTCCAGATTGTCCCACTCCTCAACGGTGATTCGGCGGTGATCCCTCAGAGTGGTTGGTGGGTCGCGTCGTCCATAAACAGCCCTTTTCAATGTACCCCAGGCATGTTCGATACTGTTCATATGTGGAGAACATGCTGGCCACTCTAGTCAAATGATGTAGTTATCCTGAAGGGAGTTATCCACAACATGTGCGCGATGGGGGCGCGAATTGTAGCACGTGAAGACGAATGCCTCGCCAATATGCTGCCGATATAGTTCCACTATCGGTCGGAGGATGGCATTCACGTATCGTACAGCCGTTACGGCGCCTTCCGTGACCACCAGCGGCGTACGTCGGCCCCATATAATGCCACCCCAAAACATCAGGGAACCTCCACCTTGCTGCACTCGCTGAACAGTGTGTCTAATTCGTTCAGCCTGACCGAGTTGCCTCCAAACACGTCTCCGACAATAGTGTGGTTGAAGGTATATGCGACACTCATGAGTGCAGAGAACGTGATACCAAACCTGAGCGGTCCATTCGGCATGTTGTTGGGCCCATCTCTACCGCACTGCACGGTGTCGCGGTTGCAAAGATGGACCTCGCCATGGACATCGCGAGTGAAGTTGCGCATCATGCAGCCTATAGCGCACAGTTTGAGTGGTTACACGACGTCCTGTGGCTGCAGGAAAAGCATTGTTCAACATGGTGGCGTTGCTGGCAGGGTTCCTCCGAGCCATAATTCATAGGTAGCGGTCACCCACTGCAGTAGTAGCCCTTGGTCGGCCTGAGCGAGGCAAGTCATCGACAGTTCCTGTCTCTCTGTAGCTCCTCCATGTCCGAACAATATCGCTTTGGTTCATTCCGAGACGCCTGGACACTTCCTTTGTTGGGAGCGCTTCCTGGCACAAAGTAACAATGCGGACGCGATCGAACCGCGGTATTGACCGTCTAGGCATGGTTGAACTACAGACAACAAGAGCCGTGTACCTTCTTCTTGATGGAATGTCTGGAACTGATCGGCTGTCGGTCCCCCGACGTCTAATAGGCATGGTTGTTTACACCTTTGGGCGGGTTTAGTGAGATCTCTGAACAGTCAAAAGGACTGTGTCTGTGATACAACATCCACAGTCAACGTCTATCTTCAGGAGTTCTGGAGATCGGGGGAATGAGTTAGCAAAAACACAAATTTTGCATGAAGAGGTTTGACTTGTCGTGAGCACTTCGTTCCGGCAGTTTTGAGGAAAATTAACTAATGACAATCATCGCAGCACAGCATAAAATTCGTTGTAAGACATATAAGTTGACATAGGTAATTATCCTGCCACCTTATACCACTAACAGATTAATATACTGACCCTGTGAAGATATAGGACACAGGACAGGAGAAAGAAGAGTAAATAACTTAAATTTGAATACCATCATAGTTGATATGTTACGGTTTCCAACCGAAGACATTCCAAAGCATGTCTAACCGATTTACTTTTCATAATGCGGGGCCAGTCATAATATATTTCCTTAAAGTCAGTACCGCCATTAGACTGTCGTATATTGGCAAAATGGTATACTCAGTGATGAAACAAAGCAGTAGGCTTTACCAGAAATATCGACCCTTAGACAATGTGTCTAATAGTGTATTTTAAATACGAGAGTATGCCATCTTAGGCACTGTATAACACTTAAAACACTTGATAATGGCACTTTGAAGCCGAAACTTATCTTGTAAGTGTAACAGGTTTAACAGATTTCAGCTCTTGTTTTTTTTATAAGCAATGACGACTATGTCGTTTGGCACATGGCGCACAGTACGACCTGAATGCGAAATGAATCACCTATCAGCAGCTGGAATTTGAGCGAACGCTACCACTTCATTACAAAGGAGACGAGAAGTCAAGGAAATGTGGGAGCACTAAACTATTATTAAGAATGCGAATTGCACTATCACAAAGGCGATAAAGCAACCCCACCTTAGTTAACGACACTTGAAGGGACCATTCCGTGGTTCAGGTCGAAAAAAGTCGATTTTCGGTTTTCATCATATTTCGATGGATTTAGGTTTCATTTAAAAAATCTGAAAAGGATTGTGCTGAAAAAAAATTTTTTCGAGCATTTTCCTACCACGTGTGTTCATGTGCCACGCCCACTTTTCTGTCACCCACTGTTCTGCATATATTTTAGATCTTTATATCCCCTACATTGCACGTTAGGATTTTTTTTTTACTTCCGAGTGTGTTGGCTATCCTTGGAATGCAACAGTCGGTGTTCTTTTGTTTCTGCTGTTTGTAAACAACACATTTTCAAAAACGCGGTTAGTTTTGTTCAAGTGTGATTGCGAGTAGTTGTTATAGAAAACTTGCAGATATACTATGGGAAGGCAATTAGGAGAAATAAAGAAAATCTGTAGGCAATGAAGAGAGATGTTTGGGCCACATTCTTCCGTAAGTCCCCTACTGATGATAGGCCATGTCATGGATTGTGTCCATCAGGAGGAAATTCGTGGTGCAAATACAATAGGGCTCAGGCAACTGGAGAATCTTATTCTCACCAGCATTTTCTTCCTGCTGCTGTTATTACAGCAATTAAACCTATTTTCAGAGACTTGGCTCATCCTGACCTTCTAACGAAATGTCTGCAGTGGCAGACACAGTACCCAAATGAATGTTTCAACAGCGTAACTTCGAACCACCTTCCTAAAACTGTATTTGTAGGCATGCATACAATGAAACAAGGAGTTTATGATGCTTTTATTTCATTCAGTTGTGGTAATATTGGAAAGTGTTGAGTACTGAAAAAGCTGGAAATTAATCCTGGTCAAAAAATGATCACTGGGCTGCAACACTGCGATAAAATGAGGATACCCGATGCAGACAGGTCTGCATCTAATATGGCCAAGAAAGCTAGACAGACATCCAGCAAGATGAAAAAGAAGCTGGAAGACCTGCTAGAGGCCAAAGAAGGGCCATCATATGCAGCTGGACAGTTTTAATTAACTGTAAGTAACAAATTTCAAAAGTTTTTTCTTTAAAGTCAATTTTCCGCAAACTAAAATTTTCAGTACATATGCCCCTTATACCTGAAACTGTCATAGATAAATGAATGAAATTTTCAGAGACTCTGCATAACATAAAAAGCCACCTCTGGTACTACATTCATTAATATTTGCCCATTAGAAAGTTAACAAAAAAATATTTTCTGCTGAAAAAACTTAATATTTTTGTTAATAAATTTAAAAAGTATATCTTGAAGACTATAAAATGGATAAAGTAGATTTTAGTGCAATTGATTCTATTAGCATCATGTAACATACAGTAAAAATATTAATGTCTTGCATCAAATAATTTATTTCAGAAATGGGTCAAATACTTGCCTAAATTAACAAGGGTTAGATAGGCAGGGTATGGTCCCCTCGAACAGAAAAACAATTTCGAAAGGCATTTCGTTCCAGGAAGTAGACAGCTATGATTGAAATGGCAAATAAACGTTCTGTCGAAAATAGAGGATAAATTCTCGCTTCCGTTTCCAACTGTCGGCTTCCACCAATGGCGTCATACCTAAGTCACGGTCGCTACTTACAACGTTAACTCCCCATCGCACCCCCGTCACATTTAGTGGTAAGATGGCCCAGTGGAAAGCGCGTCAAAAACTGAACACAGACCAAGCATGAAAACAGGGAGAGGCTGTACTGGACTGTGGAAAAAAAAAGCAAAATAGAAAGAGTGAACGGTTGAAGAACGAGAAGTGCAATACAGGGCAGCCTGAAACATTGACGGCGTCATGGTGCGAAAACTGGCAGTTGAACCTGAATAGCGAAAAGTGTGACGTCATCCACGTGAGTGCTAAAGGAAAACCGTTAAACTTCGGTTACACGATAGATAAGTCGAATCCAAGGGCCGTAAATTCAACAAAATACCTAGGAATTACAATTACAAACAACTTAAATTGGAAGGAATACGCACAAAATGTTGTGGGGAAGGCTAACCAAAGACTGCGTTTTATTGGCAGGACACGAAATGTAACAGATCTACTAAAGAGGCTGCCTACACTACGCTTGTCCGCCGTCTTTTAGAATAGTGTTGCCGGTGTGGGATCCTTACCAGAGAGAATTGACGGAGTACAGGTAAGTCCTGAAAGAACTAGGGACTCACGCCTCCTGAAAATGACGTAATAAAGGAGCGTGGAGTCAATAATTAGAGCGACACCAACTTGGAACATTCTAAAAGAGTGCATAGCAGGAGTGTGCAATGGTTTGTTATATGATACCAGTCTCTGGACTGTAGACCACAACATCTGTTTTGGTGTTGCTTTCGGTACTACTGTTGTTGGTGTAACTGTATACTGTCCATTCTTTGAGTATTGCTATGTATGGTATCACTTGATTTGTTGATTCGACGTTCTATTATTTTTCATGATTTTCATTGGCTGTTAATTATTTCGTCAAGGGTTTAACTTTTTTGTATCGCTTGCTATGCTCTTGGAAGCACGAAAAACATTACTAACTTTGGAATCAACAACTACACTTAACCTAGCGTATATCAGACAATAAATAAGTAAATAATCCTAGAAGAAACAACAAACACTTTTGAAAAACCACGAAGAATAACGAACCGAGGGGTGGAGAACTACAATTGACCTGTGTAACTGTCGTCTTTGGTTGCTGCCACACCTCACCCTCGGCAATCGTGGCACATTCGGAAGAAAACGGCCAAATATTTGTGAGAAGCGAGATTATAGATACAACTGAGGATCGCCTCACACGCAGCGATTTCAGCTGCACTCTTTAAGTTCCTGTCCAACCCCGCCTTCGGAAATCATGCCGTATTAGGAAAATATAGCCATTTATATTTACGAGAATACGATTATAAATACGATTGCTACTTGATTGACACGCAGCAACTTAAGCTGTGCACTTAGGTTCTTGACTAACCGCGACCTGGTAAACCGAGATATGTTTATAATAAACAGCGTAGTTTACGTCAGACACTAAGACAACCACAGATAAAATTTAATAACAAGCCACTTGAACATCGTAAACTCATGGCGTCCTTCACTCGGGATGTCATTGGTCAAAGCTGACAGGTAGAAACGGACACTAGATTTGTTTCAACATAGAACTTAATGCCTGGAATTCGTTTAAAATAAGTTAGAAAGCGTTTAAAATACATTACTTCTTACGATATTGCCCTGGAAAATGTGTGTTTCACGGCAGCACGGCGATGTACTGAACATGTCACGTTGTCTATGCGATCGAATACAGCAAGCACTTCGGATGGTCATCTTATGTAGCACCATGTATAATTTGTAGTAATTCCGAGCTTACTCTAATTACAAGATTTGTGAAGTTAACGGTTCTCCAACACAATCTGCTTTAGACGAACCGTAATAAACAGTCCGGAACCCTGTTTTGCAAAACTAAATTACCTCGAATATAACTGCTGTGTCGAAGACAGTATTCACTCAACATAGGTGATGTGAGAATTAATGTTATGCGTTCGCAGAATGGTGCAACGATTTCAACGATTTAACGCCTGTGCTTTGCCTGCCAAGGATTGGCGGAAAACAGATGCTGGTTCAAGACTTACCAGAGACGGCTATTGGCGTTGCCCGTGCCGCTACAGCATTTCACGGTTTTTTAAGGTTTTGCTGAACGCGGACAGGACCATTCGTGTTGCTCGCCATTCGACTCGTCTCAGACTGTTGCTAAGACACGACACGGGACGTCGAAGAGGCTCCTGTATTGTTGAAAACTGCGTCACGTCGCGATTGCTGTTGTTTACTCTAAGAGGGTATGAGGACAATTATCGCCATATAATTACAGGAGGCGTATATGGGCTGTGGTGTCCGGGGCAATTCCGCCGAAAACAACGCCCGCACAGTCTTACTTCCTGCCTCGTCTAACACTTTCCGAACATCACAGAGGCTCTCCTGCGAAACATGCAAGACCGGCAGTCCTGAAAGGAAGGATATTGCGGAGACACGGCGTAGCTCCAGGCTGAAGCCAAGCAACGCCTCCGCAAGTTTCTTTCTTCCAGGAGTGCCGGTCTTGCACGTTTCGCAGGAGAGCCTCTGTGGAGTTTGGAAGGCAGGAGCCGAGGTACTGGCGGGAGTACGGCTGTGAAGGCGGGGCGTGAGTCCTACTTGGGTAGCTCAGCTGGTAGACCACTCGCCCGCAAATGGCAAAGGTGCCGAGTTCGACTCTCGGTCTGGCACACAGTTTTAATCTGCCAGGAATTTCACATCAACGCTCGCTCTGCTCAGAACGAAAATTTCATTCTGGCAAGTAGTTTATTTATTTTTTTATTTTACATGTCTTGCTCATTAGGACCAAGTCTACGAGCAAATATGCGTGGTCATGGAACGAGAGAGTGCATGAAATTAACATCACAAACGTTGACAACAGATAACATCTAAACGATAATGAACAAAAACTAGCATAATCAACAATATAACACACTAATTTTCTTTCTTTTATCCGGGAACTCACTGACACACTAGAAGGAGTGAGCTGTTTTCTTCGTGGCAGCTTACTGAAAATGGATGCACCGGAGTACAGCAGTAAATGAGGTGCGGGCCAAGTGCAGGCTGGATCCCTGCCTGGCAGTAACAGAGCGGACAGCTGCTGCTCCTCGCCAGTAGGCTCATGTTGTTAACAGCGAACGGAACTGAAGAAAATGCCTGTTGAGAGGCAAGTGACAGAATTCCAGGGGTCGACAAGAGGTTCGCGATCGTGTACCACGTCTTGCTCGAACTGCCCATTTCTGAGCCAAAAATACGCTTTGAGAACGGGTGGAGTTACCCCAGAGAAAGTAATAACATATGGCATAAATGAATGAAAATAAACAAAGTAGACTAATTTCCACGTTCGACTACCACTTACTGCAGATACTGTACTAATAGTAAATACAGCAACATCACGTTTTTGAAGACGGGCTTTCCATGACAACTTATCTCTTACGAATTTGGAGTGTTCAGACTCCCTAATCATTTGCCCATTCTGTGTAAATCAAAACGACAGTTTTGATTAAACTGAGTGATAGAAACTGTAAAACTTAATGTAATTCAGCATAAATTTTATTTCTACAAGTCTTGAACTGCAGCATTTGATACTTTGCTTATGTTGCACTCAACAAACTTCTCTATGAAGTAAGTGTCATCAGTAAACAGATATATCTCATAATCACCTGTCATATATAAACATACATCATTCACATATATAAGAAACGGGAACGGTCCCAGCACCGACCTCTCAACCCCCCACACCCCCTCCGCCCCCGCTTTACATAACCATCTCCCAGTCAGAGTCCGTGTTATGCCCGTTCTTATTTACTATGGACACATCATCTTTCGCTGCATGTTCTTAAGATATGAGTGAACCAGTTGGGTTTTATTCATATTATTTCATAATGGCCCAACTTCTGCAATAACATTTTGTGACCGTCCGCCCCCAGTAGCTGAGTGGTCAGCGCGACGAAATGTCATACCTAACGGCCTGGGTTCGGTTCCCGGCTCGGTCGGAGATTTCCTCCGCTCAGGGACTGGGTGTTGTCTTGCCCTTATAATCATCATTTCATCCCCATCGACGCGCAAGTCGCCGAAGTGGCGTCCACTGGGAAGACCTGCACCAGGCGAACGGTCTACCCGACGGGAGGCACTAGCCACACGGCATTTCCATTTTTTTCCATTTTGTGACCAACGCAATCAAACACCTTATTTAAATCACAAAACATCCCCGGTGTTCGCGTATTTTTGTTTAGTGCTTCGAGTGAGTCACAGAGAAAAAAGAATACAGCATTTTCAGTTGTTAAAGAACATGAAGCTGATGGCTTGACAGTAAATTTTGTGAACTAAAATGATCAATTAAGCTTATATGTACAGTCTTTTCGATAACTTCAGCATAAATCGATGGCATAGAAAAGGTCTAAAACTGTCGACCTTATCCCTTTCTCCTTTTCTATAAAGTGGTTTCACTTCTGAGTACTTAAATGGTTCAGGTAACCGACCATTTTTAAAAGAAAAATTACTGGGATAACATACGTATCGCAGTGCTTTAGTATTCTGCTACGTACCACATCATATCTACCAGAGCCCTTAGTCTGCAGCGATCTGATTATTCAGTCAGTCCCCCCTCTGTCAGTCTCACTGAGGCGTGTTTCAGAGAGCAGTCTTGGAGAGCCGTTTTCTGTGTGAGAGTTATGTGATTCCCCATACAAACTGAATTTTTGTTTAATTCACCTGCTATATTGCTCATATGGTGTTAATTTTATCCAGAGTATTATGTATTGTATTTGCATACCACGCTTTTTGTCTCCCTAATAACACTTTTAAGCAGTTTACAGTTCTGTTTGTAATGTGCTACTGCAACTCCATTGTGGCTATTTCTAACACTATAAGCTCCCACTGGTCAGCCACCTAGATTGCCTGTTAGTGGTAGTACCCTGTTTTCAATGTTCTAATGGAAAGCGACTTCCGAACAGCATGAGTAATGTCATAAGGAAAGCGTTTATTTGTCAGTCGTCTATGTTACCAGCAGTATAAACGTCCTGCCACTCTTGTTCTTTAATGAGGTTCGAAAAACCTCTGTTGCCGCTGGGTTAACTTCTCTAAATAGTTTGCAATTATATGTAACATTTCTGTATGCACAGATTTCTTTTAATATTAAAATTTGTGCATCATGTTTTGAAAGGCAATTCACCCTTTCACCAACAGAATGTCTGTCTAGCAATGAAGAATGAACCTAAATGTCTGTGGTTGTGCTACCGTTCCCCTGCGCTCTGGTCACAAAGAATATAATCTGCATTAGAAGATGTGAATTTAGGAGATCTTTCAGCATTATTTTTGTTGTACAGTCACTTGTAAAATTAATATTAAAGTCACCACGTAAACTAATTTTTGGTGCTTTCTGTAAAGTCAACCAAGAGTTCTCTCTAGCTGGAACGCAAATGCTCTGAAATCAGAGTTAGGGGACCTATCCATAACTGTAGTTAAAACTTAAATTTCACTACATTCGACTACTTCCACACAACATTCGAAGACATATACGGTGCATTGCTTTGACATGTCAACAGACTCAACTGGAATACCGTTTTTCACTTACATGACCACACCCCCTCCGAGAAGAGCTCCATGAAAAACAGCCAGCTAATCTGTATCCTGGTAAAGGACGCCTATGAACTGTCACATTATTTAAGCGATGCTCTGATATACCAACAATGGCAGAGTCAACATCTATACGCATTTCACTAATTTTAACTCTATTACTTTTTATATTTGATAAACTGTGCTAATCCCTTCATTACTTAGATACCTGACTTTTTCTGAAGGAGAATTGTTCATTAGAGAGACTTCCCTTAAGCAGAGGTACCTACCAGCTGATTTCAATCCAAAAAAGCTCTAGCACCAACAACTACGGGAATTTTCCCATAGGTGATCCCTCCCGCTCCACTACACTGTCACCCATAAGTTTCGCCAACTCCTCATCCCATGCCGATCGAGACGCACGCTACGCCTAGCGAAACCCGATCTATCGATAGACTCAGCTGGCTCTATTGTCTTGTATATCTTTCAGCGGTTAAAGTATCAGAATTTTACCTCTTACATCCATGCCAGAAACCGACCTCGAACATCAGTTAACTCAATATATAGAACGAAGCGGATCAAGACGCGAACAAGTTTTTTGGCCAACATAATGATGATGATGTTTGGTTTGTGGAGCGCACAAGTATGCGGTCATCAGCGCCCGTACAAAGTCCCAATTTTCACACAGTCAAATTTTTTTACACAGTCCAATCTATCCACTGTCACGAATGATGATAATGGGGATGAAATGATGAAGACAGCACAAACACCCAGCCCCAGGGCAGAGAAAATCCCCAACCCGGCCGGGAATCGAACCTCGGGTCCCGTGATCCACAGGCAGCAGAGCTAGCCGCTAGACCACGTGCTGCGGACTGGCCAACACTATGACGGAGAATTTATCATGCATGAGTGGTGTATAAAGAAGAATAGAGTCACAATCCGAGTATAGTCTTTACAGGTGCTGCGGTGTCTCAGTGGATGAAGCAAACAGCAGCGCTGTATTTCAAAACCGTTGAGAATAACTACAAATTTTTTGATCTAAACGTGATACAGAGACGAGAAACAATGTGTGTGTGACGTCTCGTTTAGTTGGCAATGGGGTGGAGGCAGAGGGGTACTCGCTATGGGTATTCGCCCGACGGTCCGCAAGACTTTACGTAGTTACGCCCCAGTAGCAGGTGGAAACTTTTTTGAAATGGTTGTGTATTTCACTATCAGATATAGCATTATTCACACACCACCTATCCCAGCGTAGTGTTGCTGTTATGTGTTTCTTTCCAAATTTCCGTTTTTATGTAGTATTTTACTGCATTATGAAACTGTACCAGTTTTCCAATTAATAGTAATAATAGGATTTCAGCGAAACACGAAATACAACCACAAAGATTATTAGACAAGCCAAGAGAAAATTCATGAAAAAACAGTTGGACTTCATAGAGGACATCTTCCGTAACACAAGGGATCTCTACAGGACGTTTTCAGAACAAATCCGAGGATACACACCACCGAACCTGTGCTTCAAGAAAGGTGATGGAAAATTGGCGCTGACAAATAAGGATAAGTGCAAGGTGCTGGCACAATATTTCTCAGAACTTCTGGATTGCCCAGAACCCACATAGAGATTTATAGAGGAAGAACCGACAGAGAAGAACACAGACTCACCATCCCCGATACAAGAGGAGGTCCACAGACACGTCCTCGAACTCAAAACACCAGAACATCTGGTGAAGACGGTATAGTGTCCCAACTACTGAAAAACCTCGGACTAAACTCACTTAGAGAACTCACACAGATTATCACAGACATCTGGACATCAGAAAAGCTGCCAGATGACTGAAAATACGCGCAGATTCATCCATTATATAAAAAGGTGACCGCACAGACGTACCCAATTAGAGGGTTATTTCGCTACTACAAGTCACATACAAGATCCTTTCAGCATTCCTACTCAAAGGGACACAGGACCAGCTGGAACACAAGATCGGCCAGTATCAGGTGGGCTTCCGGCCTGGTCGCTCCTGTGCAGAACAAATCTTCAACTTGAAAACTACGCTGAAAACGAAAGCCCTCAGAAACACGCCAGTCATATGCACTTATGTTGACTTTAAGAAAGCCTACGACTCCGTTGACCGCCAGTCATTATTCAACATCCTGTACGAGCAAGGTTTGGACAACAAGACACTGTGACTGGTCAAACAGACACTGACAAACACGACATCAAAGGTGAAATTTAGGGTGGAAATCCCTGAACCCTTTGAGATCAGGACAGGCGTGCGTCAAGGTGATGGCCTCTCACCACTCCTCTTCAACCTAGTCATTAAGGAATGGGAGAAAGACCTGAAATTATAAGGATACTGGAAGCCGGTGCGACTGGGACGACCCAAGGGTGAACTGAAAGTTGGCTGCCTAGCCTTCGTCGACGACCTGGCGCTACTTGCAGACAACGAGACCACAGCAATCAGGCAGGAAGAAGTACTCAGAGAGTGCGCAGAGAAAGTAGGTCTACAGATCTCCTTACAAAAAACAGAGTTCTTCGCCACGAAAGCCAACATACTGAATTTAAACACAAAATTTGGCAAGATCAACAGGATAACACAATATAAATACCTAGGGAAAGTGCTCGAACCGACAACAAAGGAGAAAATCACGCAGAACACCAGGTTACTGAGGATCAAGAGAGCCTTATACAAGACATTGGGTATCTACAAGAAAAAAATGTCTGTCCAAACTCCATCAAAATTCGTCACTACAATACTGTAATCAAACCTGAGGTGCTATACCTCTGCGAGACTCTGACGCTACACACAAAGGGCGACCTAGGGAAGGTCCTCACTGAGGAAAGAAATACAGGGTGATTCAAAAAGAATACCACAACTTTAAAAATGTGTATTTAATGAAAGAAAC
This sequence comes from Schistocerca piceifrons, assembly GCF_021461385.2. Classification (NCBI taxonomy): domain Eukaryota; kingdom Metazoa; phylum Arthropoda; class Insecta; order Orthoptera; family Acrididae; genus Schistocerca; species Schistocerca piceifrons. The sequence continues at coordinate 107,354,140 of NC_060148.1, forward strand.
ATAATATAACCTTCTGTTATACATCATTACAAAGAGTATTTAAAAAGGTTTTTTTTCACTCAAAAACAAGTTCAGAGACGTTCAACATGGCCCCCTCCATACACTCGAGCAATATCAACCCGATACTCCAACTCGTTCTACACTCTCTGTAGGATATCAGGCGTAACAGTTTGGATAGCTGCTGTTGTTTCTCGTTTCAAATCATCAATGGTGGCTGGGAGAGGTGGCCGAAATACCATATCCTTAACATACCCCCATAAGAAAAAATCGCAGGGGGTAAGATCAGGGCTTCTTGGAGGCCAGTGATGAAGTGCTCTGTCACGGGCTGCCTGGCGGCCGATCCATCACCTCGGGTAGTTGACGTTCAGGTAGTTACGGACAGATAAGTGCCAATGTGGTGGCGCTCCATCCTGCTGAAATATGAATTGTTGTGCTTCTTGTTCGAGCTGAGGGAACAGCCAATTCTCTAACATCTCCAGATACTGTAGTCCAGTTACAGTAGCACCTTCGAAGAAAAAGGGACCAAAAACTTTATTGGCTGAAATGGCACAGAAAACGTTCACCTTAGGCGAGTCACGTTCATACTGAGTTGCTTCCCGCGGATTGTCAGTGCCCCATATACAGACATTGTGACGGTTGACTTTCCCGTTAGTGTGGAAAGTTGCTTCATCACTAAACACAATCTTTGAAACGAAAGATTCATCTGTTTCCATTTGAGCAAGGATAAAATCACAGAAATCGATTCTTTTAACCTTATCAGCTGCAGACAGTGCTTGATCCAATTTCAGACGATAAGGTTTCATAACTAACCTTTTTCGTAGAACTCTCCATACAGTTGATCGTGGAATTTGCAGCTCTCTGCTAGCTCTGCGAGTCGATTTTCCTGGGCTGCGAACAAATGCTTGCTGGATGCGTGCTACATTTTCATCACTCGTTCTCGGCCGTCCAGAACTTTTCCCTTTGCACAAACACCCATTCTCTGTAAACTGTTTATACCAACGTTTAATACACCACCTATCAGGAGGTTTAACACCATACTTCGTTCGAAATGCACTCTGAACAACTGTCGTCGATTCACTTCTGCCGTACTCAATAACACAAAAAGCTTTCTGTTGACCGGTCGCCATCTTAGCATGAAATAACGCTGACGCCTAGTCAACAGCGCCTCAAGCGAACAAATGTACAACTAAATGAAACTTTATAGCTCCCTTAATTCGCTGACAGATAGTGCTTAGCTCTGCCTTTTGTCGTTGGAGAGTTTTAAATTCCTAAAGTTGTGGTATTCTTTTTGAATCACCCTGTATTATCAGAAAAATTATTGGACCAAAACTCAGAGACAAAGGATACAGGCTTCATTCCAGAGATACCACAGAGACGTTTTTTTTTTTTTAGTTTAGTTCTCGAAAAACCCGTTCAATTAAATTCCCTTTTGGATGATAGCAACATGTAAATATCTGTTTTATTCCTAGTTGTGATACTAATTTTCTCCATAAATATCCAGTAAATATCTTCGCATTGTCGGAGATTATAGATTTTGGAATCCCTGCATGAGGAATGTAGTCATTTACATACACAAGCGAATGAAGGAGTACTGGAAGAACAAGAAGAACAAGTAGTCATAAATGCTTCGCATGGTCTGATAAAGACCTGCAACGTCAGTAATAATAATAATAATAATAATGATCAAGATCGCATTCGAACTCATGGTTTACAGTCTACCAGCCATCATTGCCAACATATGGGAAAACAGCATCATACCAGTTTTCGAAAACTGCTTTGATCCAGCCACTACACACAAAGGTGTATGATACAGATCCAAACATTTACCGAGGTATTTCACTTCTAGCAGTTGTCTGACATGCTCTGCTTACCAGACTGGAGCAACAGACAGACCATTTGATAGGCAGGCTTCCGACCTGGCCGACCATGTGCACAACAGATCTGGAACCTCAAGGCGATACTGCAACACCGAAAGTCATACCGCAAAGTTCTCACTTGTTTAGATTAAAAAAAGCATACGGCTCATTCGACCGCATCACCCTGTTCAATATACTTCGTGAATACGGTGTGGATAACGAGACGACTATGTTAATCGAACAGGCCTTGACAGATAATCTCTAAAGTAAAATACATGGGTGACATCTTCGAAACTTTTCAAATTAGAGCTGGACTATCTCCACTCCTATTCAACAGTACTCAATAAGATCGTAAAACTCGGGAGAAATAATTACCTGCAATGAGAATGGTAATGGAAGGTAAACGAATGAATATCAAGTGCCTTGCTTTTGCTGACGATCTAGCAAGGAATCCAGCCACGCCACGAGACTGCCATCAACACCGGACTCGAAATCTCTTACGAAAAAACGCAATGCACAGACTGCAAGAGCCCAAACCTCTCATCACTTGCAACCAAGTGTGGTAACACCACACAAGTAGAACACTTGAAGTACCTAGAGGAAAATACTGGAAACACTAGCAACGAAAGAGTAGCTTAAAAAACACGTGTACAGAAACTGCGCAGGCCTGCGCACTTACGTGGTATGTGTACAACGAGAAGTCGCTGCCCATCAGAGCCAACCTTTGTCACCACCACACAGTCGCCTCACAGAAGTACACCACGCGACGGAGACGCCTACCGATGTCAAAGACACGGAGAAAATAGAACGGCAAAACAGAAAATATTTAGACCCAAAATTCAAATGATATCTGGGAGACAAAAGCTCGGAAGAACTATATTCGCTGACTGAGTCGTTCACCTCACTTGCACCGAAAAGACGCATAGAATTCTACGGTCATATAGCAAGAGTGGACGACTCTCGCTTGATCAAGGAAATCCTCCACATCGTCAACAGGATCCGACCATCTAAAATACGCGGACCAGTAGACACCCGAAGTGATTTTAAAGAAATCGGTGTTGACCTACTGGCAATTACATGTACAACATACAAGCAGAAAATCAATGCACATAACTTCATACCCAAGAACTCAATAGGAATGAATTTGAAATTCAAAAACATATGGACGCAAGGAAGAAAACAAGTCCAAAGTGAAAAGCTGAGGAACTTCTAGTAATTATAAATTACACAAGTCCAAGGGATGAATGATAGATTTTTTTTCATTTTGTCAAACGGTATTGCTGCAAATGGCTGTGAAAAAATTACCGTACGAGTAGATTCTCGACCGACTCTTTTGTGACGACGAAAGTGACGCTGCAGGACGAGACGAATGTGGATGCAACGAAGCAGACCAAGATGACTGTAATTGTGCAATGGCATTCGCAATTTGCAACTGCATTTCATTAATATTTAATTATTAACTGTTCCCCAGTTCAGGAGGATCTCGCATAGGTGTAGGTCTGCACGGTTAAACAGTCTTGTTTGCATTAATATTTGGCTGTCAGCTTTTGGGCCCCCTCTCTGCTGGCGCGCTTGGCAGGTGCTTATCTCACCCCCCCCCCCTCCCACAGATTCCAACGCATCAAAATAGGGGTTGGGAAGTGAATGATACAGTTGCCTAGTGTTTCGAACTTGTAATTCCTGGATTTTCCCTTTTTTTGACACATTATTATTTACAATTCTTAGCAATATTAAAACACAACAAGCTCTTTACTCACTTGAAGTGCTGAGTGCTGCTGACAAGTTATTTCAAATTGATACCGTCTTTCTGGTTTTCCAGAAGGCTTTTGACACTGAGCGCTTATGGAATATCGTCCTGTCAGAGAGGTCACAGTTCGTAGTAATTGACGGAAAGTCATTGAGTCCAAAAGAAGTGATTTCTGGCGTTCCCCAAGGTAGTGTTATAGGCCATTTGCTGTTCCTTATACGTATAAAGGATTTGGGAGACAGTCTGAGCAGCCGTTTTGTTTGCAGACGACACTCTCGTTTATCGACTAATAAAGTCATCTGAAGATCAAGACAAATTGCAAAACGATTTAGAATAGATATCTGTATGGTGCAATAATTGACAATTGACCCTAAATAATGAAAAGTATGAGATCATCCACATGAGCGCTAAAAGGAATCCCTTAAACTTCGACTACACGATAAATCAGTCGAATCTAAAGGCTGTAAATTCAACCAAATACCTAGAAATTACAGTTACGAACGACTTAAATGGGAAGGAATACGTATAAAACGTTGTGGGGAAGGCTTACCAAAGACTGCACTTTATAGAAAACGTAACAGATCTATTAAACAGACTGCCTACACTACGCTTGTCTGTCCTCTTTTGGAATAATGCTGCGCGGTGTGGCCAGATAGGACTGACGGAGTACATCGAATAAGTTCAAAGAAGGGCAGCACGTTTTGTATTATCCTGAAGGAGGGGTGAGAGAGTCACTGAAATGATACAGTATTTCGGGTGGACATCATTAAAACAAAGGCATTTTCGCTGCGGCGGAATCTTCTCACGAAATTTCAATCACCAACTTCCTCCTCCGATTGCGAAAATATTTTGTTGTCGCGGAGCTACATAGGGAAAAACGGTCACCATAATAAAATAAGGGAAATCAGAGCTCATACGGAAAGAAATGGGTGTTCGTTCTTTCCGCACGATATATGAGATTGGAATAATAGAGAATTGTGAAGGTGGGTCAATGAATCCTCTGCCACACACTTAGATGTGATTTGCAGAGTATCCATATAGACGTAGGTGTACATATGTACCTACAACGTTTATCAAAGTACTTGTAGCTAAGAGATTGAGATTAGTAAATCGTATAGGACAAAAGAATGGTAAAAGTAAAAACACTGGAATATGCTGCTTAGACGAATCAAGAAGAAGAATTGGTGCAGAATAACCAGAGAAAGAAGAGAGAAAAATATTGAGGAAAAAAGAAGGCTCCAAGGCTACAGCCTCGCAAACATGTTTCTCGCCCGCGTCTGTGACGTAATTCACGCAACACGCAACACTGTTCAGTGCTAGCTAGCCGCAGGGCGCACTCCTCACGCAGTGTGAAGCCCGGGGAAACCCCGTCAGCAGTGCGCCGCGCCGGTGCAGGCTGCGGAAACACCTCCTGGAACTGTGAGTGGAAGCTCATTGAACAAGAATGCGGTTCTCGCATTGTGTGCTACGATAGTTGTCCACAGGGGCCAGAAACTACGATATGAGAAAAACCACCGGATTCATCCCATGCTAAGCGAGAGATCAACAATGGAAAAATTTGAGCTTCTACACAGAAAACTGAAGGCAGATCCAGACAAATTTTTCGAATACCACAGCATGTCCGTTAACTGATTTGAAATGCTTCTGAGCATGGTCAGAGACGGAATTTAAAAGGAAAACATCTACATCTATGAGGCAATGTAACAGTGCAGAAGAAAAACTCGCAGTTACTTTAAGGTACGTCTTATTTTTTTATTTTCTATTCTTTGTGTCTATGATTGTTAAAAATTATTTTAATTAATATATAATGTTAAAGTCCATGAGCCCACAGAATTTACGGAATATAATTAAAGCTCAATTAAAGCTCAAAAAGAGTAACAGAACATTCTTCTTCACCTTGTTCAGTACAATTTCATGCACTGCTTTCGTAGTGTCGTACTGCATGCTGTTTAACTGTGCTGCCACTTGGTGAAGATAGTGGATCTTATGTCTAGTAATCCTGCATACTCGGTTCGGTAGACAAACAATCAAACAACTCGTATTAATGAGTTTTATTACAACAAAATAAATACAATACATAACTTTGATAGATGTGTGGAAGCAAAGGGAGACATACAAAACAACCAATCTTCTTCGTCTGTGCTACATAAAGATTCCTAACGAAGTGGCTAACGTAGAAGCTGCTACCGAAGTGGGCTCCCACCATTCAGGCGCGGCGCTTATGTCCCCTTCACATAGGAGCCGCTGCTGTAGCGTTGTCATCCTGGAGGGAGGTCGGTCAGCGTGCGATTGGCTGTCCTCTCCTCACAGCCTTCTCTTCCCTCACACTGCCGATTGGCGTGCTGGCGCTGACTTTATGCATTAACAGTCAAGAGGAAGGCTTGGGCATTATATAAGATTTTAAAAGTTGAATAAATTTAAACTGGAAGTCAAGTCTGACCTGCAGTTTCAGTATCCTAATCACAGGAAGCTGCGAAATGAGAAACATCTCATCCGCGTCAGGGGATGTGTAGATTGTGCCAAATGTCCTTTTAACACTTGCCTTACGAGTGTACTTCTTCCAGATGGAGACCGAGTTATCACTGTAATCTGATCACCTGCAATGATGTTCTTATTCCCACAAGTTCTGAAAAAATAACGGTTTTTATATAATTTAACGAATATTAAAAGGTGTACTACTTGGCTTCCGCCGTTTTTCCCCAACATTTGAGGCATTAAAGAATTAAATTCGTTACACATGTATCATTCAAAGTATTTTCCATCGCTGGCCTCTACTTTCTCTCATCTTTCGGGCAATGTACGAATCCCACGTCCAAAAAAATTTCATCTTTTGTAGCGATCCAATTTGTGACTTCTTCATGGGAACAGAAGTGTTGGTCAGCCAGGCCTTGCGCCATTGATCTAAACAGGTGATAGTCAGAGGGAGCAATGTCTGTAGAATGTGGCGGGTGGGGTAGGATGTAAGAGGACCGAGCAGATGTAATTTCGATGTATTGCTCATGCGCTGCCTGCGATATGTAAGGTATAAGAGAATCTCAGACCAGAGAGCAGTGTTGACTGCAGTAGGAACTGTGTAGCTGTAGCAGTAAGAAGAGCGAGCAGTCTGGTCTGGTGTATCGTGTTGGCTGGGCCGGTCGTGGTGCAGCGATGCCGGAGCCTGAGCATTATTGTATAAGATAAAAAGCAGCCTCGCACATATGCAGTAATGTCATCTCAAGTCCCATGTAAATGTTTTAAAAATGTCCTAATAAAAGTGTTTTTACCCGTCAACTGGCATAATCTAGGGGTGTCTAAAGCAGAATAATGAATAAATTTACGGAAAAAGGTAATTAAACCCAGCAAGCTGCGTAGTTGTTTTTTCGTCGTATGTACAGGAATGTCACGTAAAGCTTGATGTTTTTCCGGGTCAGGCGCAATGCCTTCTGCTGAAATTACATGTCCAAGAAATTTTATGGAAGTTATACCAATGTGCGATTTGCTAAGATTAACTGTGAGTCCTTGTGCACGAAAAGTTTGTAACAGTTATTCAAGAATCAAATTGTGTTCAGACCAGTTAGCTTCTGCAATAAGAATGTCGTCTACATACGTTGTGATTCTGTCTTTAAGTTCTGTCGGAAGTATACTATTCAAACCGCGAATAAATGCTGCTGAAGAAATTGTTAAACCGAACGGTAATTTACAAAATTGATAACAGTCACCAAAACAGAGAAATGCTGTGTACTTTCTGCAGTTCGGATGAAGCTGAATTTGCCAAAATCCCGATTTCAAATCTAACGTGGAATAAATAGCATTACCATGAAATTTCTGTAGTTGAATGCACCACCCATATCTTACTAGAAATTTTTCCATTGCCACCGACAGTTCTAACACCGCTTTAGGCGTACACATTTTTCAGGAAATTGAAGAAGACGGTACTACAGTAATTAAAAACATCGCCTTTGCGAGTCGCATTCTGTCACCTGCTGAACGCAATTACTCTGTTACAGAACTTGAAACATTATGTGTTGTATGGGCATTTACGAAATTTAGGCATTTTCTTTATGGAAGACATACGACCGTTTACACAGGTCATAGAGCTACACAGTTTTTACTTTCCGCAAAATTTACACACGACAGATTAAGCAGATGGAAACTTTATTTACAGGAATTTAATTTTACAATTGTTCACATTCCCGGTACACAAAATATTGTAGCAGACGCACTATCCCGTTCTCTCAGCAACAATCAGCAAGACATCGCAACCAACTTCTGCAAAGCAAGTTTTAGCGTCATGTATATTCAACAAGTTGCATTCGAAAATTTTATTTCGTCATCATTACGAGACATAACACAAGAACAGAAAAAAGACAACGTATGGAAAGAAATTAAACGCCTTTGGCAAGATAAGAATAATGTTACCATCAGAAACCATTACACTGTATGCAATAACATTCAGTTTCGCCGCTCTCACCCTGACAGCAACAATTGGTTATTATGCATTCCTGACGAACTGGTTAACAAATTAATCTGGTATACTCATTTAAGTTACGCACATTACGGAGCCAGAACATGTTTTCTTATGCTGAGACAGAACTGTTATTTTGCCAACATGGAGAAACGTTTTCGACGAGTTTTAACGTCATGTAAAATCTGCCAGAAAGCTAAATCAGACACGACTTCACATATTCCTCCATTACATCCCATTGTACCCGTTAAATTGAGACACATGGCCGCTGTAGATATTTTTGGTCCGATTCCCAGAACTAATAGAGGTTTTTGCTACATCTTTGTCACTGTTGAACTCACTTCAAAATTTGTTACCTTCACCCCGTTACGCAAAGCTACTGCTAAAACTATTTCGAATGCATTTGTCAAAGATTTTGTATCTCATGCAGGGCATGTATTGAAAGTAATTTCCGACAATGGGCCGCAATTTCGATCTGCTATATGGACACGTATGTTACGAGCAAGAAACATCTCTCCGATCTACATATCCAAGTATCACGCTTCTTCGAACCCTTGTGAACGACAAATCAAAGAAATTGGTGAACTATGTAGAATATACTGCCATAAAAAACATATTGATCGGGATACACACATACTGTCATTCCAGGATGTAATTAACTCCATACCAAATGAATCTACTATGCTATGTCCGACTGTTATATTGAAAAATGTTGAACCACCCAACAAAATTAAAGAATTAGTATCCTTTCCTACATCCCGTCGACTACGCCACCTTGAAATAATTGACATTGCACTCAACAACATCAAGCGTGCCGCAGAGCGCTGGAGAAGACAGCAAAAACAGGTTTGTACACGGCTTGACTTTCACATAGGACAGAAGGTATTAGTACGTACACACTATTTATCCAACAGAGGAAAGAGTAGATGCAGTAAATTTGAGCTTCTATACGCAGTTTCATACAGAATTCGCAGCATTCCTCACCCGAATGTAGTACACGTCGAAACTTTGAGAACCAGAAAAAGCAAGGGCAATCACCATGTCTCCAATATTAAACCCTTTATTTAATGAATATACTTTATGATTTATCACACTGTAATGCCATTTGCAGATATTTATATTAATACTTACTGATGATTATCATATTTTTTCCTGGCAAGTGCCCGGCAAGGTAAGGTTAGCAGGTCGCTTTTCTTGTCGTTACACATCAGACTGTGCACATTTTTGCAGATAAAGTTACATATTTTATGACCACTTATGCAATTCTATCTATTTGACTGCTTACTGATGATTATCATATTTTTTCTTGGCAAGTGCCCGGCAAGGTAAGGTTAGCAGGTCGCTTTTCTTGTCGTTATATATCAGACCGTGCACATTTTCCATTTTTTGTTTATGTATGATTGTTTTCCTATCGAAAGTAGAATTTTTGTCTGTATGCACTATGTAATCTTTAAGATGTAACAAACACCAGTTGACTTTGACATTTTTTCTTATGATATCTCACCATCTTGACTATTCTACACTTTTTGCCACTACATTATGATACTGTGTGTACATTTTTTGCACTTGAAAACTGTCTATGTTTTTGACCTAATACGTTTTCTGTCATGCTATGCTGTATGCTTAATTATACCACTATAAACAAGTTTTTATCTAATGGGTATATGATTTAAATGCAAGATATTAATCCTTATTCATCATTTTCAGAAAGCGATAACGTGTACAAGAAATAAATTAAACAAACCACAGTGGTTTACTCTGAAATGGAATTTCACCTTCGGAATGAATGAAAGAAAATGCAATATCTTATCATGAAGAGTAAATGGATCAGAATTAACAAGCATTAACCAGAATATACTATACACATCGTATGATAGCAGTCTTGACTAATTATTTTTCTTTCAGAATACGAGGTGATTGAGCAAGCTGTCAGATAGAACTACACATCTTAGTTTTAGTGATGAAATATGCTAGAAATAAGAAACTCTACAGTATGAATAGTTGTATGAAGTAAATGGTAATATAAATAATGGATAATGAAGTGTCTATTTTTTGCAGATGATAATAAATCATGATGAATAGTTGTATGAAGAATATGCTAATATGAATAATGAGGTTTTTCTTTCATCTACATCTACATCTACATTTATACTCCGCAAGCCACCCAACGGTGTGTGGCGGAGGGCACTTTACGTGCCACTGTCATTACCTCCCTTTCCTGTTCCAGTCGCGTATGGTTCGCGGGAAGAACGACTGTCTGAAAGCCTCTGTGCGCGCTCTAATCTCTCTAATTTTACATTCGTGATCTCCTCGGGAGGTATAAGTAGGGGGAAGTAATATATTCGATACCTCATCCAGAAACGCACCCTCTCGAAACCTGGCGAGCAAGCTACACCGCGATGCAGAGCGCCTCTCTTGCAGAGTCTGCCATTTGAGTTTGTTAAACATCTCCGTAACGCTATCACGGTTACCAAATAACCCTGTGACGAAACGCGCCGCTCTTCTTTGGATCTTCTCTATCTCCTCCGTCAACCCGATCTGGTACGGATCCCACACTGATGAGCAATACTCAAGTATAGGTCGAACGAGTGTTTTGTAAGCCACCTCCTTTGTTGATGGACTACATTTTCTAAGGACTCTCCCAATGAATCTCAACCTGGTACCCGCCTTACCAACAATTAATTTTATATGATCATTCCACTTCAAATCGTTCCGCACGCATACTCCCAGATATTTTACAGAAGTAACTGCTACCAGTGTTTGTTCCGCTATCATATAATCATACAATAAAGGATCCTTCTTTCTATGTATTCGCAATACATTACATTTGTCTATGTTAAGGGTCAGTTGCCACTCCCTGCACCAAGTGCCTATCCGCTGCAGATCTTCCTGCATTTCGCTACAATTTTCTAATGCTGCAACTTCTCTGTATACTACAGCATCATCCGCGAAAAGCCGCATGGAACTTCCGACACTATCTACTAGGTCATTTATATATATTGTGAAAAGCAATGGTCCCATAACACTCCCCTGTGGCACGCCAGAGGTTACTTTAACGTCTGTAGACGTCTCTCCGTTGATAACAACATGCTGTGTTCTGTTTGCTAAAAACTCTTCAATCCAGCCACACAGCTGGTCTGATATTCCGTAGGCTCTTACTTTGTTTATCAGGCGACAGTGCGGAACTGTATCGAACGCCTTCCGGAAGTCAAGAAAAATAGCATCTACCTGGGAGCCCGTATCTAATATTTTCTGGGTCTCATAAACAAATAAAGCGAGTTGGGTTTCACACGATCGCTGTTTACGGAATCCATGTTGATTCCTACATAGTAGATTCTGAGTTTCCAAAAACGACATGATACTCGAGCAAAAGACATGTTCTAAAATTCTACAACAGATCGACGTCAGAGATATAGGTCTATAGTTTTGCGCATCTGCTCGACGACCCTTCTTGAAGACTGGGACTACCTGTGCTCTTTTCCAATCATTTGGAACCTTCTGTTCCTCTAGAGACTTGCGGTACACGGCTGTTAGAAGGGGGGCAAGTTCTTTCGCGTACTCTGTGTAGAATCGAATTGGTATCCCGTCAGGTCCAGTGGACTTTCCTCTGTTGAGTGATTCCAGTTGCTTTTCTATTCCTTGGACACTTATTTCGATGTCAGCCATTTGTTCGTTGGTGCGAGGATTTAGAGAAGGAACTGCAGTGCGGTCTTCCTCTGTGAAACAGCTTTGGAAAAAGGTGTTTAGTATTTCAGCTTTACGCTTGTCATCCTCTGTTTCAAAGCCATCATCATCCGGGAGTGTCTGGATATGCTGTTTAGAGCCACTTACTGATTTAACGTAAGACCAGAACTTCCTAGGATTTTCTGTCAAGTCGGTACCTAGTATTTTACTTTCGAATTCACTGAACGCTTCACGCATAGCCCTCCTTACGCTAACTTTGACATCGTTTAGCTTCTGTTTGTCTGAGAGGTTTTGGCTGCGTTTAAACTTGGAGTGAAGCTCTCTTTGCTTTCGCAGTAGTTTCCTAACTTTGTTGTTGTACCACGGTGGGTTTTTCCCGTCCCTCACAGTTTTACTCGGCACGTACCTGTCTAAAACGCATTTTACGATTGCCTTCAACTTTTTCCATAAACACTCAACATTGTCAGTGTCGGAACAGAAATTTTCGTTTTGATCTGTTAGGTAGTCTGAAATCTGCCTTCCATTACTCTTGCTAAACAGATAAACCTTCCTCCCTTTTTTTATATTCCTATTAACTTCCATATTCAGGGATGCTGCAACGGCCTTATGATCACTGATTCCCTGTTCGGCACTTACAGAGTCGAAAAGTTCGGGTCTGTTTGTTATCAGTAGGTCCAAGATGTTATCTCCACGAGTCGGTTCTCTGTTTAATTGCTCGAGGTAATTTTCGGATAGTGCACTCAGTATAATGTCACTCGATGCTCTGTCCCTACCACACGTCCTAAACATCTGAGTGTCCCAGTCTACATCTGGTAAATTGAAATCTCCACCTAAGACCATAACATGCTGAGAAAATTTATGTGAAATGTATTCCAAATTTTCTCTCAGTTGTTCTGCCACTAATGCTGCTGAGTCGGGGGGTCGGTAAAAGGAGCCAATTATTAAACTAGCTCGGTTGTTGAGTGTAACCTCCACCCATAATAATTCACAGGAACTATCCACTTCTACTTCACTACAGGATAAACTACTACTAACAGCGACGAACACTCCACCACCGGTTGCATGCAATCTATCCTTTCTAAACACCGTCTGTGCCTTTGTAAAAATTTCGGCAGAATTTATCTCTGGCTTCAGCCAGCTTTCTGTACCTATAACGATTTCAGCTTCGGTGCTTTCTATCAGCGCTTGAAGTTCCGGTACTTTACCAACGCAGCTTCGACAGTTTACAATTACCATACCGATTGCTGCTTGGTCCCCGCATGTCCTGACTTTGCCCCGCACCCGTTGAGGCTGTTGCCCTTTCTGCACTTGCCCAAGGCCATCTAACCTAAAAAACCGCCCAGCCCACGCCACACAACCCCTGCTACCCGTGTAGCCGCTTGTTGCGTGTAGTGGACTCCTGACCTATCCAGCGGAACCCGAAACCCCACCACCCTATGGCGCAAGTCGAGGAATCTGCAGCCCACATGGTCGCAGAACCGTCTCAGCCTCTGATTCAGACCCTCCACTCGGCTCTGTACCAAAGGTCCGCAGTCAGTCCTGTCGACGATGCTGCAGATGGTGAGCTCTGCTTTCATCCCGCTAGCGAGACTGGCAGTCTTCACCAAATCAGATAGCCGCCGGAAGCCAGAGAGGATTTCCTCCGATCCATAGCGACACACATCATTGGTGCCGACATGAGCGACCACCTGCAGATGGGTGCACCCTGTACCCTTCATGGCATCCGGAAGGACCCTTTCCACATCTGGAATGACTCCCCCCGGTATGCACACGGAGTGCACTTTGGTTTTCTTCCCCTCCCTTGCTGCCATATCCCTAAGGGGCCCCATTACGCGCCTGACGTTGGAGCTCCCAACTACCAGTAAGCCCACCCTCTGCGACTGCCCGGATCTTGCAGGTGATGATAGTGATGAAGTTATGGTAATATGAATAATGAAGTTTTTCTTTGCAGATGATGATAATGATGAAGTTTATATATCTACTATTAGTTAAGAGATGCTATGTAATTATTTAAGTATTTGTTGCAGTTCGTTTTGAGAGTATGTCTTATGTCGCATGGTATAATGACTGAATGTTTTGGAAAGGACAGCTAGAGTACGTACATATTGAGTACACATTTCATTACCTGTTAATTCAAAGTTCACTAGTTTTCAGCATAATATGCATTTCTTCTTTCAGCTCAGTAATCCATTTAGTATTTTTTCCAGGAGAAGCTATTTATGAAATTAATGTGCTATAAGCAGTTAGTCATTAAACCTGTTCTAGTACTTGCATTTTTTTTACCCATTTGTGTGCATCATTCATGAATGTGATCACATATACTCTACTTGTTTCATAACCTTGCTACAGCTGATTCATGACGAATGACGTTATTAATCCTTATTTCTAGCAATAAGTCAAAAGCAAATATTTTCATGCCCCAGCAATTAATTATCGATCCCAACGCAATGCATTGCTAGCAAAAAAAAAAAAAAATTATTACCAGTCCCAACTATTTCCGGTATACAACCAAATAATGCTACCAGTTGAAGATATATTTCTAGTCCTAAATTTAATGCAAATTTCTCAGAAGTATTGAATCCATTATATCTATGTATTATTGGACCACAGGCCTTGAGTAATAGTTACAGTGTGTTACATTTTAAATATGTCCTATGTCACTTGAATGATGAGTTCTGAGTAATACTGAATGATGTTTTGTAATAATGCATAAATGCTATGCCAATAATTTCTATAAATAATAATTTTGTTATATTCTATAAATGCTATGCCAATAATTAACTCTTGTTTTGAATGATGACTTCTGAATAATACTGAATAATGTTTTGTAAAACTATATGAATACTTTGTAACTGGCCAATGAGTGCCAATAATTACCGCAATCAGATGAGCTATGAGTAGTGTTTTGTAATATTCAATACTTGCTACATGTTTAGTAACTGGCCAATGAACGCCAATGATTACTATCATTACATTAATTATGTATAAATGCTATGCCAATAATGAACTCATTTTGAATGATGACTTCTGAATAATGCATAAAACAGTGCTTTGTAACTGGTCAATGAGTGCCAATATTTACTGTAATCATATGACTTATGAATAATGTTCTGTAATACTCCATACATACTACTTAAATGCTCTGTAAATAGCCAATTAATGCCAGTAATTGTTCAGATCGGATGATAGACTAGTGTATTTCTCAATGACTCAATAAGACTAAATGTCCTTCACTTTCTGATCTAATAACCAGAAATTACTGCAATATCCATTTGTCCTATCCATCCTCATGATCATGGAGCACTGTATTTGGTTTTTCCACTAATTCTACGTTGATGTAAGGGTATGGATTCTACAAGAATGTGGTGTTGACATATCAAGCTGTCCACCACCTTGAACGATGGAGATGTCATTATGGTCCTACTGTTTGGTGTACCTAATGTACTACCAAATGATAATATTGAATATTAATACAACATTTCAGTGTCTTGGCTGCACTGATAAATACTTCAGGAGAGAGAACTTCAGATTGTCTCACTTGGTGTTGTGCTTCTGTAGAAAGATATGGACTTTCAGTGCAGCTATGTGCAACCTACTGTGCTACAACCATGATGCAACCCTTCCCATTCCTTTCCTAGTTCTTGAAATATGCTAAAGACGTCTACAGTGCGTGTCCACTTTATTTCACTCCATGATATGTTGTAAATATGCTAAAGACTTCTACAGTGCGTGTGCACTTTATTTTACTCCATGATAGGTTGTAAATATGCTAAAGACTTCTACAGTGCATGCGCAATTTATTTCATTTTTAGGGTAATCAGTTCTTGTAAAATGCTAAAGATTTTTACAGTGCGTTTGCACTTTTTTTCATTTGTTAATAAGATCAGTTGTCCTAAAAATACTAAAGTGCGCGTGCACTTTATGTCATTTGTTAATATATTTCGTATTCAGTGCGTGTGCACTTTATTTCACTTCATGATACGTTATGTAAAAATGCTAAAGACTTATACAGTGCGTGTGCACTTGGTTATTTGTTAATATCTTTTATACTCGTTGCGTATATTTTTTGTCATTTTTTGATATATTCTGTACTCAGTGCGTGTGCACAATATTTCATTACTTAATATGTTCTGCACTTATCAATAATGTATATACTCTGTGACTGTAGACTTAGTAACTAAATGGATTTTAGAAAAATTTGTTGCTCATGGCAAGTCCAATTGACTCACCATCGCTGCCACATTTTTGCCCCCCCCCCCCCCTCCCCAGTGGAGGGTTATGTAAGAGGACCGAGCAGATGTAATTTCGATATATTGCTCACGTGCTGCCTGCGATATGTAAGGTATAAGAGAATCTCAGACCAGAGAGCAGTGTTGACTGAGTAGGAACTGTGTAGCTGTAGCAGTAAGTTGTTGCTAGCGAGCAGTCTGGTCTGGTGTATCGTGTTGGCTGGGCCGGTCGTGGTGCAGCGATGCCGGAGCCTGAGCATTATTGTATAAGATAAAAAGCAGCGTCGCACATATGCAGTAATGTCATCTCAAGTCCCATGTAAATGTTTTAAAAATGTCCTAATAATAATCTTTCTCATAAAAAATAACTTTCAACAACCATTCATTTCAATTTAAAGAATTTACTAATTTCTCCCATCCATGATCATCCCGATTATTGCAAAAGAAAAATCAGTTGTTTCCTTTCATAAATGACAAATCTATCGGCCAGCATTGCACAGGGCTGCGCCAGAAAAATTTGTTGTAAGAGCAGATATATATGCGTTATCCGGCGACTTCATTGAGGTAAGAATTTTTTTTTTATTCAGAATGATCTTTCAGGGCCATGACGCAGCACTGCTGACGTCCAAAATTTACCAGGTTAAATTTACAGTCAATTATTGAAAAGTTATAGGTGAGCGACAATTTAATTGAGAGGTTAGTTACATTGTATTATTACCAGGTTACTGAATTTATTTTTTGTTGGGACGTTACTCTGAATGTGACCGACATAATTATTGAGAGGTTTAGGAATTTTTCTGTTTTGAGGCTACACTAAATGTGAATGAATTTTGTGGGGAGGTTACAACATGAACAGACGTTAATATTGCACGTTAATTTTCACTAGCAGGCCAGTGTGCATATGATAGGGCTTGAAATGAAATTATGAATATTTTTGTACTGGATCAGGTTTCGGACCCACATACATACCTTTGGAGGACACCTAGAGATGATTGCAGTCTTGGGAAAAGGAAAGAAATGATTGAACTACACTGTTCCGAGAGATTCAGATCCTCAAAAGAGGAGATACGAATTAGAATCACAGTCCAGCACAAAGTTTGTCAGAGACTCCAGTTCAATCAAGTACATGTCAAATGAGAGCCATGTTCTTTTAAATGGCTGTCGGTTCATCAAATAAAATTTTCTAATGTAAGAATGTTTACTGGCGACAGTATTTCTGTGTACCATGACTTTCGCCTATGTCATTTCCCAACGTAAACCGGATCTGGCCAGTTGGTAATGAAGGAACGTGATGTTTAATGTGATTTTGGATTATAACGTCTTTCTGTTGAGGTTACCAGAGGTAAAGTAAATCTGTTCATGCCTCTTAAAAGTAAATGCCAGAACCCAATCATTTTATCTGTGACAGATCGTTACACCAGACCACCGTGGCCATATTTCCCAGCCGCCGGAGTGCGCTGGCAAGGGATCTTACTGCCTTCCGATATACGTTGCTGTCAAGTTCTTCCATATGATTTGGTCGACGAGACCTGTTTCAAGTTGTGTATGACAGAAAATGTTTTAGATAATCGATTGTTTTCCTTTGCAATGAACAGAAAGATTTTCATTCTAACCTATCCAAGAACAAAATTTTCGCAATGTTAGATCAAATTCAATATTTGCTTCTATAATGTAGGAAAGCATTTCACAGTTGCAAAACCCGCATCTGACTCATTGACCTTACATTTAGTCGCTGGCCATAAATCCTTGCTCAGAGTGACACCAGTTTAAGTAACCTAATGTAGAGAAGACTGTTTGCCAGTGCTGTTTCTCACTGGAAAATACGCAATTCACTCATTGGACTCCGTAAGTACACTGCAACAGTAATTTCTGTGTGTATGCAATGCTTACAAATTGTGGAATTTAGTAGTGCTCGTTCTTCCACTTCTGTATACAATATGCCTGACCTAAACTGGTACTTTATCATTACACGCCCTGGGCACTGCAACATCATACTGACAACAGTAATGTGCTTTTACTGACAACCTCACTGTTTGTTTTACCTAATTTTGTAATAATTTAAATTAAACATGTCCGTCCAGTAGGAGACATTTCGTCCCCCTTTTCCTTCTCTTAAATTTGTCAGTGAGCTTTTTACCTTCCAACCAGCGAAAAGCGGCAGAGTACGGCCGGTAAACGATTCACAAACCACGATTTAGTGTCGTTAAGGCGATTTCTTCAAACATTGTCATAACTGAGGGAATTTAGTATCTTCTTAAATCGTCTTATGCAGCAACGTTCACAGGTATCTCAAATAGGAAACGCTCTTTATCCAGGTACGAAGGTTGTAAAACAATCTTCCCACAGTTTGTGTCAGGTTGGTCTTTTCGCCTGATTGCACTGCGTAAGTATTTTGTCTAAGAGGTATCACAGGTAGTGTTCGTGTAGCTGTGGGAATCATTGGTTGAAAACGAGTTTAACAGCGATGGGTACAGCACTGCTAAATATTCAAAATGATTATCAACCTAAGTCTGAGTTGATCCACAAACTGAGGCATATTTATAATATTGAAGCTAGACTGTGTATCCTTGAGTGGGCATTGGAAGGCGTTTACACACGCGTATACAATACTATTAATACATCGAACACTATAGTTAACGTTGCTCTCACAAAAACTATTTTTTTTTAATTCTTCTGGGTCTTCAGCGTTCAATGTGTGTTGTAGGTACAGTCTTAGACAAAAAAATTGGCCGCCGAGTCGTTCACGTAAGGTGGACAATAGTCGTGCTCCCCTCAGAATTCTATGTCTAGCAGTATGCTCGATCCGGCACCATTTTGGGCTGCCGCACTTCCCGGAGGAAGTCCTGACTGCAGTCTGAGAACATCACTCTTCACTACGACCTTAGTCTTGAGGTAAAACGCGAGACTATCTAATACAATGTCCAGCAACCGAAAGCACACGTCGACAAAATTTTTATCGCCCCTTTCCTCTCGGTGCTGAAGCTATGAGCGTAATTCAAGCGAATCTACAATACATTTCGCTTTCTGTCACATTGGTAATAACTGTTTGGTTCAACGATATTTTAGCGAGAGATTTCTTGGCTGACCATCTGCTTCTGAACACCGCATGCGTCTGAGTTCTCTGGGACCCGTTTGCTGCCTACCAGCGGTGGCTGAGGCACTGCGCTGCCTCGCCTTCTGCCGACAGCGTCTACTCCACTCCTCTCTCTCGACGGTGTAAAAGCTTTACTCTTGTTGAGTGGTGACCCATAAAATCTGTCTACAATTTGTGTTTCACACTCGATAGCAACGGAGGCTCAAAACAGTTTTTATTTGATGAGTATTTTATTACACTAATATGCAATACATCACAGTGGCACAGAATTAATTTCATTGTTTCTGATCCAATGCGCTATAATTAAAGCATAACATCCTGTTCTTTTTTCTTTCAAAGGAGATTCTTCAAATACATTATTTTTGTCATGGATTCATATGTGTTAGTCAAAGTACAGAGAGTAAACGCAATGCAATGTGTTTGGTTTCTTTCTTTGATTGCGTATGGTAAATGGATACGAAACATTGTGTCAATACTTTTCATAACCTGCTCTACAGCTACTCACGCAAATTGCTTGTTATGACGTCCATACATTAATTAATGGAGAAGTGAATGCTGTTCAAAAGTGATATTTAAAATATTCAATTGGATTTAAGGCAACAAAATTGCTCATATTTGAAGCTACCCAGAGAAAAAGTAAGTTGCTAGAGCCGCTGTTAGCAAATGTCTGCAGAGAATTCCTAATTGCTACTGTGGAAATTTAGCATAGAGGCCCTATAGTAATCAAGAGGCTCATTTCCTTCATATTTATCACCCTGGCATGTGAGTCTTAAGGGAAGAACAATACTGAAATTCGTATCGTTGATGGTCGATTCGAATATCTTCAGAAACACTTGTATTGTGCAGCAGCTTGGCAGAAAGAAAGCCGACATCTGTGACCATTAACACAACTTACTGAGTCGAGCTACCAAAGGAGTTGATGTGTAAAGGTTTTCTTCTGATTTCGCTACAGAATTTTTTCTGGAAATTCGCAGCTCCACAAAGTAAATCAGAAAGAGAAGCTCGCACACACTGGCCCCTACTACGGTTAGGACTGATGACTCATTGAGCTGTTGCGACGCGAGACACGGGCGGTACCACAGGGCTACAGACACACTGCCGCCAGCATGCCAATGTCACCATGGCATTGGTCGCTCAGCCTCATAACGCATTCTGAAAGATAATAAAAGTTGTCACTTACGTGAAGTACAGCATTTCTTTAGCCAAAAAATTGAATTTTCTGTCTCAGTGTCCTAGTTTACATGATGATTATAAAGCACGAGTCATTCAAAAGGAAAGGGAATATCAGGTGAATTTAGCGAGTCATGTCAGTACCACACACAGAAGAGATTGCACTGTCACAGTGTTCCCAAATGTGCAAACAGTTCTGCAGCAGTATGCGAGGAGAATCCCGTGCTCGTGTCATAGGATATGGAGGGGAGGCACGGGGTTTGCTTAATATGCACCGTTTTCTATCGCCAGTTGTGTGAAACATTCAGGTGTATAATCTTCCATCATGATTACAGTTTCTCACAAAATATATACGAGTAAAACACTTACCTGGTTACTTTGTGACAAAAGATTATTTCAGTACAACAAAGTCTTTGGAAGCCAACTTTGCCCACCTGTCACGAAAAGTAAGATAACAAACATTTTGCACCTCGGAATAGATTGCATGTATGTGCAGTCTTGTGATCATAGAAGTAGAATTTCATAAATTGCACGAGAATGTAGAAAAATGTTGGTGCGAATGGAAACTATAAGAAACAGAGTTAACTAATTATTCTGTGCTACATAATAATCAATTCATTTGAAAATTCTGAAGAGAAGAAACTAAAAATTATGCCCATTAAGACAGAAACTAAAGTGCCAATGCGGGCACTGTGCAGACCTGCGATCTTTCATCTTCAGATCTGTACAAATAATGTACACTAGCCAGCGTATTCTTGCTTTCGTAATCTTTCCCTCTTGTTTAGTCTTCTAATGATGAACTGGATCCACACCCATGAGTCTGTTTCTTTGTGTACTTCCATCTACTACCTTTGTGTGTTATTGCTCGGTGTTCAAAAAGCAAAATATTATGCATGCTCCCACGAGGTATTAGAACGAGGTCGCAAGAAGGCTAACGAATTATAATCAAAATACACTGAGACGCCAATTTCTCTGTCGTCATGGTGTTAAGTCGACAGAAATAGTTGGATATTATTGCCTGAATAACCGGAATCCCGTTGTCGTCTTCTCTTACTGAGATTTTCATATTACCCTGAACGCAAGACGCCGAGATTAATATGTATAGTCTCCGTGACGAAACATCCCACATTCCATTCATCCTGATCCATTCGTTACGTGCATCGGCAGCAATGAGTGATAGGAAAGCTGTTGTGAGGTGACGAATGACAATAACAATGGTAGTATTAACAAATCAGTAATCAAGGATGATTACTGAATTACAGACAGTTGTTAACGATTAACAAAATAACCAAGAAAGGCTGAGTGTTTAATTGGCGTACTGCATATGTGTTCTTACCACTTTGTTAATGAATTCTGTTCTGGTTGTTTGCAGAGAGAAAAGAAGGAACCCTGTAGTCATACATATCGCTAGTACGAGATATTATATCTTTGCTTTACATCACGAGATGAACATGGCGTCACTGAGCTGATATTTGAAATACATTTCTGTTTTCTTTCTCTGTTTCTCTCTCTCTCTTTATTTTTATTTTTTGAGGGAAGCATCGAGAAGCGCGAATAATAGGCAAGTAGGCATATACTCTATTTACCGTTATTTTCGTCGGGATACATAATGCAAATATACACCTTTTAACTGTATTAAATTGCGTAATTACAATTACTGACAATCTATTCGTGAGCTTGTTCGCATTCAGTGGGGTGAAACCTGTCACAGAAGCAAGCAAAACACGAATATTTCTGGCACCATGCGCAACACACAACAAACAAAATCTCGCTGTACTGACGTGTTGCCCGATATACTGCTCGGAAAACATATCTGATTCGTGTTGCTAAATACAGCTCTATCAGATATCAATTTGGATGCGTACCAAGTGAATAAAATTGTATCTCGAAATACAGAGAAAGGTACATAGAGGTACTCCACTGAAACATCGCCATGACCAAGATTGTAACTGGGGTCGATAGTATCGTCGTCTACCACCTTGACAACTTGAACGGTGACAGTGCGCGGCCGGTTACTTATGTTTACTGGTATCAAACCTGAAAACACAGAAATGTTAATAACCCGAAGATCATTAACTTCGGAACCCATTGTGAAGTAAAGCGGTCATCAGTTGGAAGGTTAGTTTGAACACCACAGTGCTTTAATAGGCACGGTCCTGTTGGAGGTGGTATGCCGTTGCTTTCCACCGACCTTTGAGTTGACTTACCTGGCCAGTTAGTGGGGGAACCTACAGTTCAACGTGGCTCTCGGACCACAGTGCTACCCACATACCTTAGTATGAAAATCTTTCTGTTTATTGCAAAGGAAAACAATTGATTTTCTAAAACATTCTCTGTCATACAGAACTTGAAACAGGTCACGTCGACCAAATCATATGGAAGAACTGAGAGCGACGTATATCGGAAGGCAGTAAGATCCCTTGGCTTTTGGTTTGGCAGTATTCGATAGCCATTTCTAGGCGCAAGTATATGAAGAAAGGCAGCGCGTTTTTGTTATCAAGTAACGTCTTCGTCAATTACTTTGTTTTAATGTAATCTATGAGTAATTTCTGATGTCTGATATTAACATCAAAAAGATTCCGTAGACAGGGAGAGAACCTGTTCTTGGGCAACTACTTTCTATAATGACCAAAAGGCATTAAAATATGTTCAAGCAAATGTGTTCCAGCAGCGGTATGAAGAAAATGACAGTAATAATAACGGTAATAATCGAATTATCCGGCAACATCACACTTCACGGTGGATTTTCTCGAACTAAGAAATTTGCTGAATTAGCGAACATTTCAAAATGGCTTCACATCGAGGCTATGATGCCTAGAAGAGTCTTTACATCCTACTGACATGAGAATAGCATAATATCCAAGGCAGAAGCTCGCTTCTAGTTAACAATTTCGTAGACTCGAATTATTTCCACCGTGACTACTTTTGTAAGTAAAGCACATCATCCATTACAGCACACTCATGTGACTGGGAAATGTGGCCACAGCGGTCTGGAGTAACGAACTGTCACAGGTGCAGTGCGTGAGCTCAGGCATTTACCCTTAAGAGGCACAAACAGATTTACGTTACCTCTGGTAACCTCAAGAGAAAGATGTTATAATCCAGAGTCCCCATCAAACATCACGTTCCTTCACTACCAACTGGGCAGATCCGGTTTACGTTGGGAAATGACATAGGCGAAAGTCATGGTACACAGAAATACTGTCGTCAGTAAACTTACTTACATTAGAAAATTTTAGTTTATTTGATGAACCAATAGCCATTTAAAGGAACAGGGCTCCTATTTGACTTGTACTTGATTGAACGAGAGACTTTGAAAAATTTTGTGCTGGACTGTGATTCTAATTCGTATCTCCTCTTTTGAGGATCTGAATCTCTCGGAACAGTATAGTTGAATCAATTCGTTCCTTTTCCCAAGACAGCAGTCATCTCTAGGTGTCCTCAAAAGGTAAGTATGTGGGTCCGAATCCTGACCCAGCACAAAGAAATTCATAATTTCATTTCAAGCCCTGTCACGTGCACACTGGCCTGCTAGTGAAAATTAACATGCATTTTTAGTGTCTGTTCACGTGTTGCCAAAAAGGTGTCGTTATTTCTGGTCCAACATGCTCACATCTTACTGTTGGTGAGTAAGCAATTGATACTTAAGCTATATTCTTGGATGATAAAGAAGGACGGTAGGTGTGCGGTTCGATTGTCGCTTAGGTACAAAAATTTGTATCGTTATTCAAACACCTAGCAGCTGGTTAGAAAAACCAATACGTAACATTTGATTTCACTTGGTTAACAATCGGATTACGTGTTGGGTTCGTATCTCCGTCACAGCACTTGACATCATGTTCTTCATCTTTAAATGCATGCTCACTTTTTCCTTCTGAATGTGGGTATATCAGACATCTTCCGTGGTTAGTTAAAAGGGACGAAAGCGTCTTCATAGGAGTCCCAGTTTATTACAAAAATTGACGTCCTTTATTTTCAAGTTTAAATTTGGTTACTGATATTGACGAACATTTCGGTAATTCATGACTCTTCATGGCTAGTCAGCAATATGATATGATTTGATTACATAAATACTTGTTCCATAGATGATGAATACGAAACTTCGTAATGATATGGAATGTGTCATTTTAATGGAAGATTTCTTTAAATACTATGATTCAACTTCTTTACAACAGTTTTTTACTCTACCTTGCTTTCTTTTTTATCTTTATCTACTCTCTCTCTCTCTCTCTCTCTCTCTCTTCTCTCTCTCACACACACATTCTATTTTTTTTTTTTGTTTGTCTATTGTGCTCGACTATCGGCCAGGTACGAAAACGTCAATGAATGAGTTTCTTAGTTTTGAGTAAACTTATAAAAGAAATATAAAAACAACTACGAGCCTTACCGATTTATGATGCTCAGTTTGCAGTCGGTCCCGAGTATTGTTAGTAACTACGCTTCATTCCCTAAACCTCGTTACACAAATGCGAATCAGACGCATTACGTATTGCAGGCTGTGGCAGCCACGTCTTTGAGACGCCAGCTATGGCCACTTCCCAGCCCACTGTAGGAACATATTGGTTCGTCTTCTCCCTGTTGGTACTGTAACTGAGATTCGGCAACAGGGCAAGGTATGTTTGGCAACTCTGAGATCGACAAGTTACTTCCTGGTGTGCACGGAATTAAGCATTAAAGTTCACTTGATTTTCCCTATCATTTCCATTGAATAATCTGAGTTACTATAGTTTGAGGTGTTCCAAAAGATTGGAAGTTTACGGTTTTCAGCTCAGGAAAGTAGCTGCACGTGGAAATCGCAACTAATCTCGTCCTTAACATATCGGTTTACGAGCTCTAGCCACAATTGGCCTCGTAAGAGGAAGACCGGAAAGATACCTCTTCGCCAGCTGTGTGGTATCGTGCTGACCTGTAGAAAGCGTCAGTTCTGGTCTGCGGTTCCAGTCTCGCTGCCTGCAACGTTCTTATCCCTTCTGTGAAAGAGCTACAAGCAGTCAGACCGAACATGGGTAAGGAAATCGCAAGAAAATACTTTCGGCTCATAGTGAAATGGTGGAAACTTACAATGTTGCACAACAGGTAACACCTCTTTCCGCTGCTGACAAGCCAATTTTGGGTTCCTAGGAATACATAACTTTATTTATGAAACGCCACATTTGCATACCTCGTGAGTATCACACAGCATACCAATTAAACAGAGACCCAATCGAAATCTAAGTGAGTAGTGTTTTACTAATTCGTGCCGATAGAGGCACGACTGTGTCCTACTCAGTATTATTAAAACAGACTTTCGTCGTAAGGTTATCGTGGGTAGTTTTATTTCATTTCTGATAATACAGTGCACAATTTTCGTAAGGTTTCTTTTAGTGTTGTTAAAACATGAGAGAGAAATTAATCATCAACGATATATGGGAATTCTCTGACGTTATCTATAACAGTCTGACGAAGCACATGCAGTTTATTGATTACATGCATGTAGAAAACTTGTTCTGAGTTAAAACTGTCTAACAAGGTTTGAAGAAGATTAAAATGCCAGTAGCACAGGACAGCTAATGTAGAAAACACTTTTCCGACGTATTTGGGCAAGAGTCGAATATATGCACTGGGTGGCCGAGGCAGCTAGTTCGTGGTGATTCGGTCAAGCAAGTAAATGAACGCACCGAACACGTTGCAGACCACCACAGGGAGCCTGTGTGTCAGAAATCTCACCCAGTGCGGCGCAACGGCGTTACGATAGAAGAATGAGTCACAGAGAAGAGGATTTGCTGGTCTGTTGGATTGTTGATAGGTTCATATACTTGTGGTCTGATTGCAATTTCTGCTGATGGTTTTTGATAAGAGAGCAGATTCTATTCTCTTCTGGCTACGCCAAATGAAGAAGGCATTGTGATCTGAAATCACATTAAATATGATATTCCTTCTCTACGAAGTAGACGTTAGGTTGCACAACAATAAAGTCAGGAGTGGCGACATGTAGAAACATTATCAGCAGTAACCTTTCTTATACTAGTTATTTATTTCTAGTTACAAAACAATGGCTATGTAGGGTCAAAGGACACATATTCCATCATTTATTTGGGCTTGTGTATGCCGATAAAATTGTTTCTCAACTGGGAATGCAACTCAGACCGCCCTTAACGCGGAATTTGATCCCTTCGTGACAATGCAGCTCCACTACAATTTGCTGTTTGTTTAAAACCTGCAGATTCCTCAAGTTTGAGCGTGAATGGGTTCGAATCCTGGCTCAGCACTAAAGTTTTCATTATGTATTATCATGGTCTAGCATCAGAACACCTAACTGCTGGTGGATAATAATTCTGATTTTAAATGTATTTTCATTCGTTGTCAATACTAACGATATCTGACGTTTTTGACTCCCAGTGAAACACAGAACTATTTGCGAGGTCACTGTAAGTTCAAGGACGTTGTTACGAGATGCTGGTGGAGAAAAAATCGGTAGCTGACTTATCTTTGTGCGTAGTCAACAATGGTATGCGTGGGGTTCGATTCCCAGTCAGCATTCCGATTCTGTGACGTTCCAGGGTGGCTGTGGGGAGGGGGGCGGGGCAGGGGAGTGTTTCTGCAATTGACCTCTTAAAACGGTATTCTAACGCTTTTCTGCGCATTTTAAAAGTGTCAGTACAACATCTGTTCTACTAAAATCATAAAGTTCTATCATATCAGATCTCAAAATCTACGGTATCGATCCTTTTTTTTTCCCAGACCGAGACACCACAGTAAGAAGAACCTATGCGTACAGTCATAAATAAAGCACTGAAAGGAGGGTTGGGTTGTTTGGGGGAAGAGACCAAACAGCGAGGTCATCGCTCTCATCGGATTGGGGAAGGATTGGGAAGCAAGTCGGCCTTGCTCTTTGAAAGGAAGCATTCCAGCATTTACCTGGAGTGATTTAGGGAAATCACAGAAAACCTAAATCAGGATGGCTGGACGCGGGATTGAACCACCGCCCTGAAAGTAGGTCGTACTGGATATGTAGTCTGCAACGTTAGCCATACAGGTCCACTGCTCATATTGCCACTGTTGTGTTGGAATGCACAGACTCTGACAGAGGTAACTATCACTCAGTCCATGTGCTGATGTAGGTATGGCTCGTCACTCGCAACGCAGCAGGAAGCAGGGAGTGGCTGTACTACGGCCGTCAGGGAACTGGCAGCGTATGTACTGTATGTATGTGTGTATGTTTTCGCTACACGAACGCGCCGACTACCAGGTGGCGCCGCTAACCATGGAGTGTGTAAGCTCGATTCACAAAAATCTGCTGACGCTGTTGACATCAGTTTATGGAGAGGCGAAGTACAGGCGAATTTCGCAATTCTATATATTTTCTCATTTTCATGTGTAAAAGAATCTTTTAGTGATTTCAAAATGCAAGTGGACATAGGTTGTTATTTTATTGACGTCCCTTACGCCGCATCAATTCACCTGGCTACCAGATGATGGAATGGAAGCAAAAGAAAAGTAAGGATTTGCTCAGAATAGTCCTCTTACATAAAAACTGACACTTTAGTGTTAGAAAACGAAACAGGGCAAAAGTTCTGCAAATAGTAGACGGCATAGTTTGACTATATAAAATTACCTGTCAAGCGATAGCGTTGGTCAAAATAAAAGCAGCACCAGTCATATTTGTAGAAGTGTGTCTGTACTCTGGCAACCTGTTAAAAGCGTCAGTGAACTACAACCGACGTGGCACAGTACAGAACCGTTTCACATGGAGATGAACGTACAGCGTAGATAAACATTCCACGTCTAGATGGGTTTTGACCAGTGTCGTTAGATGTAGCCGGCTTGCTCATCCTGTAACAAGTTAGGGTCAAGGTTCAAGGTTGAAGTCTCATGTAGGACACAAAAGTCTGACCGGTTGACGACTGGGCACGTAGGTCGCCATCGCGAAACAGTGGACTGCCGGCTAGTGATGGGGAGCTCGTGAATGAGTCGCTCAAATGAACGCTACACTCCAGTGAAGTGTGAACTAACCACTCAATTTCAATGAACTGGTACTTCAAACTCCACACTTTATTCTAGTTCACTCACTCTCTTCCCCTCTCACTCTCCCACTACATCGGCGCTACGTCACTCATCCTCCCTTTTCTTCAGTCCTCCCTCTACTGCCTGTCGACGAATCGCGCGGTGTTTGTGGGTAACGACAGGTTTAGGAAGGGTTGGGGAGGTGTGGGGTGAGAGGAAGGCAGCGTCAGCTGCGCCTTGCAGTGCTGACAACATTACCAGTGACTATTTGTGCAGTTATACTTCACGTCTACTGGTAGCCTACCGTTGTCAGCGCTGGCAGACAAATGAATATTAAAGATACAAACAAAGAGACTGGCTGTGTGAGCACGAACAGCCAATATAAAAGTAAAATGCTTCTGAGTCTGGAACTGAAGCATGAGTCGAATCCACGCTTGAAAGATAATCGTTCATGTTGGATTGTTTATCTCGTACACATTATTGAAATAATTACACTAAATGTCAATTTAAGGATTGTCCTAATTATATTTAAAAAATACCTATATCAGTATTTTAAACATAGCTGCGCAACAGCAACGGTTCCACGTAATAAGACTAAAAAACAGCCGACCAGTTGCAATGGATAAATTAATCTTTACCTAGGTTTCGACAGATTTAAATTTAACTTCTTCAGAAGGCGGCCTGAGGACAATGAACATCGTAGTTTACATTAAAAGGTATGAAACTTAAGTCAAGAGTAGAGTTTAACATATATTAGAGAGCTCTTGTATTACAAAATATGCGAAGGACGCCTGGTACTTACAGTATTACATTAATATGGGATGATGTATCGTCGTCATTTTTACAAATATCTGCATAAACCCGTTAGTCCAAATTAAAATATAGCCCTGTAAATAGGGTTTGTCATGTAAATAAAATTTAGTACATGGATGTTGCAGAGCTCACAAGCGACTCAGTATAATCGGCCAGCGTAGCTACACTGCGGCCAGGGCAGGTGGCGCTCATGTCGCGAACTATGTGCCGATTGGCGTACTAAAGCAACGTGTAAAATATCAATATTAATATCGTCCTTAGATAAAGTGACAATAAAAAGAAGGAAAGTGTTTAACACTCCCGTAATAACAGTATGGGAGCATTGGTATCATTAACGTAGATATATACATCAAAAAAGCAGACGTCCTTCTCATATTTTGTAATACAAGAGCTCTCTAATATATGTTAAACTCTACTCTTGACTTAAGTTTCATACCTTTTAATGTAAACTACGATGTTCATTGTCCTCAGGCCGCCTTCTGAAGAAGATAGATTTAAATCTGTCGAAACCTAGGTAAAGATTACTTTATCCATTGCAACTGGTCGGCTGTTTTTTAGTCTTATTAAATACATATATATTTATGAATAAACATCAACGGATTTGGCGAATGTTCAGAGATTTCCGTTTGATAACATGATTTGCTCCACTTTTTCCTGTCAGGCGATTTCTTCTGTCAGTTACAAGGTGTCCTGCCTTCGAGAACACTTTTTCTCACGGCGTGGAGGTTGCAACAATACACAGTCGTATTTTTGCAAGTTCAAAGAGCGAGGGGTATACTGACAGCCGTTCAGACCAGCACTGAAGTGGATTGCCTTGTCTCTGTAGCAGGGGCTCTTGTAAATATTTGTCCACTTCCACTATTGCAGCAGCTCTCGGGTGTGGACTACTCTGCAGCCTGGAAAACACTCGTCAAATTCGAGCCAGAGACTAGAAGTAGATTCAGTGGTTGGAACTGAGATTGTTGCAGTAGCAGTGGATGTGTTCGTTGTGGTGTCACCGCCAGACACCACACTTGCTAGGTGGTAGCCTTTAAATGGGCTGCAGTCCATTAGTATGTATACGTCGGACCCTCGTGGTCACCACTATCAGTGATTGCAGACCGAGCGCCGCCACACGGCAGGTCTAGAGGGACTTCCTAGCACTCGCCCCAGTTGTACACCCAACTTTGCTAGCGATGGTTCACTGGCAAAATACGCTCTCATTTGCCGAGACGATAGTTTAGCATAGCCTTCAGCTACGTCATTTGCTACGACCTAGCAAGGCGCCATTATCAGTTACTATTGATATTGATTCATGTACCGTCAAGACCGACGTTCTTCATTAAGGGATTAGAGTTAAGTATTCCACCAGCTACGTCCGTTTTTCTAAATTCTAATTTCCTTGTCCTGTTCCAGACCTCACGCCAGCCTGCGTGAGCTAAAAAGCGTGCCTTTCGGCCTCCTTCTAGTAACATGGTGTTGGCTCACCTGCCAACCAAAACATAGGCGACGAGGCAAAACCGCGTTCTTATCGATATTGCCCTGATTTACTTGTGTAATGGCTTCGCTACAATCTCCAGATGTACTGTCCGAATTTTATCGCTTACAGAATCAGCAGATGGAGGCCTTACTGGATGCCCTTGGACAGCTCGTCCAGGGTCAACGGGCAATGCAAAACGATGCGGCAGCCGCCGCTCCACCAGTAACACAGCCACAACATGCTGTTGCAGCAACTTTTTGGCCTTTTGACGCTGCACTGGAAAGCTGGACGGAGTGGTCACGACAATTTGGATTCCATCTCGCCGCCTACAGAATTCAAGATAACGAGCGGCAGCCATTTTTGTTATCTTCGGTTGGCATACAAACGTACCATGTGATAGTCAAATTATTTCCCCGACGCGACGTATCAACTCTGTCCTACGACGACATTTTGTCTGCATTAGATGCATACTTCAAAGAATCAGTCAATGTAGTTGCAAAAAGGTATACCTTATTTCACACAAAACGTACGGCAGGTCAAACTAATCGGGAGTGGGTTGCAAACTTGCAAGGCCTTACTAGGGATTGTGCTTTTGAGTGTCAATGTGGACTCCCTTATTCAGATACTATGGTCCATGATGCAATTGCACACAACGTTTCTGATGTTCGCATATGGGAACAGATTTTGAAACTAGTCAATCCCTCCCTTTAACAAGTGATGGACATAATGGATCAGCAGGACACACTTGACTTTGCTCAGGAATCATTTGAAACTTCACCAGCCGTGTGTCAGGTTAACTGGCCCGCCGGGCGAGCTGCACGGAGCAGTAAACAGTCCTCGCGCCCGGCCGTGCCACTGCTGCCAGGCTCTCAGGGACGTGTGCCGCGCAGGCAGGCAAATGCAGTGCTAAAATCATGCCTGCAGTGTGCTACTAGACATTCGCGTGAGACTTGCCCATCACGCCAGGCTATTTGCTTTTTCTGTAATAAAAAAGGGCATGTTCAGAGTGTTTGCCAGAAAAAGCTCAGATTGGAAACTCGGAACCATTCCAGGCCCTTTGCTTCGCGCCGAATTCGAACCAAGGATACTCAGGCTCATGAAACCTCGCCCATGGAAATTCATGTAGTTCATTCCACTCCACCCAGTGCCACTCTCTCTAACATTGACTGTGTTCGTCCCACAAATAGTGTGCGTCGACATCGCTGGAAATCCCGTCAAGTCGCAAGTGATTATGTACCAGAGTCAGTTCACGTTGCACCAGATAGTCGCTCGTGTCGTCAGCAGGACAATAAACTTTTTGTAGACTTGGACATTAATGGCAAAGTGATACCATTCCAGCTTGATACCGGAGCTGCAGTTTCACTGATCAATCAAGACACGTACAAACAGCTGGGCACATCTCCGTTGTGTGCTGAAAATGTTAAGTTAACTAGTTATTCAGGTCAAGATATCCCTGTGTTAGGACAGTGCAGCCTTCTTGCAACATACAAAGGACAAACAAAACTTGTGTCATTTTATGTTCTTCGTTCTTCTTCTGCAGTGAACTTGTTTGGTTTCGATTTATTTCAGTTGTTTAACTTGTCTATAGTAAATCAGGTCCTATCAGTGAACCAGACTGTGCCTTCAGACAGTGTTTCTCGTGTATGTGAAGAATTTGCAGACATTTTTGCACCGGGCCTTGGTTGCGCTAACTGAACTGAAAGTCACCGCGCAACCGAAATTTTTCAGAGTGCGCAATGTTCCCCACGAATTGTGTGATGAGGTCGCAAAAACATTACACGATTTGGAATCACAAGGTGTAATTGAACGTGTGCAGGCTTCTCTCTGGCATCACCCTCAGTAATTTTGCCAAAACCTTCGAGAAAATTGAGACTTTGTGTGGACTTCAAGGCAACAGTGAATCCACAGCTAGTGACTGCAACTTTTCCTCTACCCTGCCCGGAAGATCTTTTTGACAAACTGCCCGGGTAAATATTTTTCGAAGTTGGACCTAGCAGATGCGTACTTGCAATACCGGTGGACGAAGAATCCCAGCGCGTTTTGGTGGTTAACTCGCATCTTGGTTTGTATCGATTCAAACGACTGCCATTCGGGTGTGCATCCCCCCCTGCATTGTTTCAGCAATATCTCCAAACTGTTTGTGAGTCGGTCCCTACTGCAGCAAACTATCTGGACGATATTGTGATCTCCAGAAAGACGGAAGAAGAACATTTAGCCAATCTCAGAACATTATTTCAGGTCTTGCAACAAAATAGCCTTCGCTTGCGGAAGGACAAATGTGTGTCTTTTGCTCGTGACTTGCCCTACCTGGGACATGGACTCAATGCCCAAGGCATACATCCCTGTCCCACGCACCTTCGTGCCATACAAGACTTGCCTTCGCCACAGAATCTGAAGCAGCTACAGAGTGTGCTGGGAAAAATCAACTACACTCCTGGAAATTGAAATAAGAACACCGTGAATTCATTGTCCCAGGAAGGGGAAACTTTAGTGACACATTCCTGGGGTCAGATACATCACATGATCACACTGACAGAACCACAGGCACATAGACACAGGCAACAGAGCATGCACAATGTCGGCACTAGTACAGTGTATATCCACCTTTCGCAGCAATGCAGGCTGCTATTCTCCCATGGAGACGATCGTAGAGATGCTGGATGTAGTCCTGTGGAACGGCTTGCCATGCCATTTCCACCTGGCGCCTCAGTTGGACCAGCGTTCGTGCTGGACGTGCAGACCGCGTGAGACGACGCTTCATCCAGTCCCAAACATGCTCAATGGGGGACAGATCCGGAGATCTTGCTGGCCAGGGTAGTTGACTTACACCTTCTAGAGCACGTTGGGTGGCACGGGATACATGCGGACGTGCATTGTCCTGTTGGAACAGCAAGTTCCCTTGCCGGTCTAGGAATGGTAGAACGATGGGTTCGATGACGGTTTGGATGTACCGTGCACTATTCAGTGTCCCCTCGACGATCACCAGTGGTGTACGGCCAGTGTAGGAGATCGCTCCCCACACCATGATGCCGGGTGTTGGCCCTGTGTGCCTCGGTCGTATGCAGTCCTGATTGTGGCGCTCACCTGCACGGCGCCAAACACGCATACGACCATCATTGGCACCAAGGCAGAAGCGACTCTCATCGCTGAAGACGACACGTCTCCATTCGTCCCTCCATTCACGCCTGTCGCGACACCACTGGAGGCGGGCTGCACGATGTTGGGGCGTGAGCGGAAGACGGCCTAACGGTGTGCGGGACCGTAGCCCAGCTTCATGGAGACGGTTGCGAATGGTCCTCGCCGATACCCCAGGAGCAACAGTGTCCCTAATTTGCTGGGAAGTGGCGGTGCGGTCCCCTACGGCACTGCGTAGGATCCTACGGTCTTGGCGTGCATCCGTGCGTCGCTGCGGTCCGGTTCCAGGTAGACGGGCACGTGCACCTTCCGCCGACCACTGGCGACAACATCGATGTACTGTGGAGACCTCACGCCCCACGTGTTGAGCAATTCGGCGGTACGTCCACCCGGCCTCCCGCATGCCCACTATACGCCCTCGCTCAAAGTCCGTCAACTGCACATACGGTTCACGTCCACGCTGTCGCGGCATGCTACCAGTGTTAAAGACTGCAATGGAGCTCCGTATGCCACGGCAAACTGGCTGACACTGACGGCGGCGGTGCACAAATGCTGCGCAGCTAGCGCCATTCGACGGCCAACACCGCGGTTCCTGGTGTGTCCGCTGTGCCGTGCGTGTGATCATTGCTTGTACAGCCCTCTCGCAGTGTCCGGAGCAAGTATGGTGGGTCTGACACACCGGTGTCAATGTGTTCTTTTTTCCATTTCCAGGAGTGTGTTATCATAAATGTGTGCCGCATGCCTCTTCCATTTCAGCTCCGCTTCATCGCTTACGCCGTAAAGCTGTTCCGTTCGTCTGGACGACGGAATGCGAACGCGCCTTTCGCCAGTTGAAATCGGCGTTGCTTTCCAATACTTGCCTTACGCCATTCAATCCCCAGAAGCCCCTTTTGTTGATGGTAGATGCATCGGAATTCGGGATCGGTGCTGTGCTTGCGCACAAAGATGGATCGCACGATCGCCCTATTGCCTTTGCGTCCAAATTGCTCTCGTCTGCGCAAAGAAATTATTCACAGATCGAGAAAGAAGCATTGGCTCTCGTATTTGGTGTTACAAAGTTTCATGATTTCTTGTATGGTTGTCACTTTACCATCATCACAGACCACAAACCTTTGACATCGCTTTTTCATCCGACCAAGCCTATACCTCCACATACAGCGCAGAAATTCATTCGCTGGTCTATTTTTCTCTCGCAGTACCGCTACGATATCTTGTATCAGTCCACTGCTAACCACGGAAACGCCGATGTGTTGTCCCGCTTGCCTGTTGCAGAGGATAGAGCATTCGATTCCTCTGAACTTGCTTGCATGTTCATTGATACGGAAACCGATGACGTGGTCGAATCATTTCCGATTGATTTTCGTCGTGTAGCTACAGCCGCAGCTGTGACCCTGTCCTTGCTACCGTTCTGCGTTTTGTTGCTACGCAATGGCCCTTGTCAAAGTCACAGATCAGTGAGCCGTTGGTTCGCCGATTTTTTGCTCACCAGTAGAGACTTTTTGTTCGACGTGGTGTTTTGCTGTTGCGTTCTGATAATGATCAGTCCAGGGTCGTGGTCCCACGTTCGTTACAGTCCTCTGTCTTACAGCTTCTCCACCAAGGACATTGGGGTATAGTGAGAACGAAACAACTTGCTCGTCAGCACTGTACTTGCCACTTGCCCTTGGCAACGCTAACACATCGATTTTGCTGGTCCATTCTGGAATGCTCGCTGGTTGGTTGTGGTAGATTCATTCAGTAATTTTCCTTTTGTTGTCCGGATGTCTTCCAGGACATCATCTGCCACCATCCAAGCGTTATCTGCTATCTTTTGCTTTGAAGGTCTTCCACAGACTATTGTTTCCGACAATGGCCCAAATTCACGTCCGCAGAATTTCAGTCATTCTGCAAGGCCAATGGTATTCAACATCTGACGTCCGCACCGTTTTCGCCACAGTCAAACGGTGACGCTGAACGATTGGTCAGGACTTTCAAGTCACAGATGTTGAAGTTAAAAGAGTCGCATTCTCGGGAGGACGCGTTATTGCTCCTTTTATCCTCGTATCGCTCTCAGCCCCGAGATGGTCGCTCGCCGGCTGAGTTGCTCCACAGTCGCCATCATCGAACCTTGATGTCTTTGCTACATGCACCGCATCAGATTCCTGTGCATCGGCAGACACCTGCTTTTGCTCCAGGCGACTTTGTCTACTCTCGTCACTACCGAGGTTCACGGCGTTGGCTCGAAGGGCGCATTCTTCGCTGCCTCGGACGCGCTATGTATCAGGTTTTGGGGGCCTCTGGTGAGTTGTGCCGGCATCTCAACCAGCTGCGCCTCTGTCGTCGCACGGGATCTGCCGCTCGCCGTCTGCTTTCAGCGACGGTGCCGTCCGGTCAGCGCCCTGGGGACCCATCTACTGGCTCGCCTCATCCCCAGGTGTTACCGACGCTGCCTTCCCTTTTGCCCCATGGCGACGCGCCGCCGCCGCCGCCGCCTGTTCTCCCGCCGGCGACACCAGCAGTGGACGCTTCGCTGCAGCCACCGTGTGCCTCCCTGGGTCACGCGCCTCCGTTCGCTTCCCGGGACCAGATGTCCTCCGACATGGAACTCTTGCCTCCTCCGGACAATATGTCGTCTTCGCCCATCGGGCGCCCCGACCCGATGGAGGTCGACCATTCGGCCCCTCCTGTCTCTCTGCGGGCGCATAAACCGCATGTTGGCGTGCACCCTGGAGCAGGTTTTAGGCGTTTCCTAGCTCCTCGTGGTCCGAATGGCAGGGTGTGGGTGGCACAGCCTCGCCTGTTGTTAGGCTCCCCACCTCGTCGCATATGTCAACATGGGGTCCTCCCCACGGCGGGCGGAAGCCTTATGCCTCTACCGTATGCCGATTTGCGGGGGAGGAATGTGGTGTCACCGCCAGACACCACACTTGCTAGGTGGTAGCCTTTAAATCGGCCGCGGTCCGTTAGTATACGTCGGACCCGCGTGTCGCCACTATCAGTGATTGCAGACCGAGCGCCGCCACACGGCAGGTCTAGAGAGACTTCATAGCAGTCGCTCCAGTTCTACAACGGACTTTGCTAGCGATGGTTCACTGACAAAATACGCTCTCATTTGCCGAGACGATAGTTTAGCATAGCCTTCAGCTACGTCATTTGCTACGACCTAGCAAGGCGCCATTATCAGTTACTATTGATATTGATTCATGTACCGTCAAGACCGACGTTCTTCATTAACGGATTAAAGTTAAATATTCCACCAGCTACGTCCGTTTTTCTAAATTCTAATTTCCTTGTCCTGTTCCAGACCTCACGCCAGCCTGCGTGAGCTAAAAAGCGTGCCTTTCGGCCTCCTTGTAGTATCATGGTGTTGGCTCTCCTGCCAACCAAAACATTCGTCACAAATTTCTCACAGTGACTGATTAATTTCACCTTCTCAGCAGAATTTCTATCTGGAAAACCAGTACTTTGAACTGGGGTTTTAATGAAGTTGCTTCTGCGAAAATGGAATTTTCCTCTATATTTCGAAACCGTCATTTTAGGTCCTTAGCTAGCTTTTCGGCCATTTGCTGCACGTCTACATGAATTTCAGTGTTATTAAGAAACCTGCAACACCATTTTTTCAACGAACAACTAAGGTGTATAACTTTAGAAGCAGTGACAACATTTTCACTTGACGTTTCCTCCGTGCAGTCTTTGAACACTTTCGACAGGTCACAGGCCTGTGTTACACTTGCAATGTCTCTGCAGCCAGACTTGGAAGATCCGGATAATTCAGAGTGATAACTGTCATTAGGGAATTCTTAAGCTCGATTATTCTTCGCAGCATATCATAGGTTGAATTACATCTTGTAACAGTGTCCTGTCTTTGTGTCAGAACTGGCTCATTTAACTGTTCCTGCATCATTTTCAGTTTACGTTATTCAGAATGGGTTGAGTGTGTGGAAGCCCATTCTGAGCAATTAAATTGATTGTGTGTGCAAAGCAGGAGTTGTGTTTCCAGGCTGCGAGTCTTATAGCTGCCACAATATTAGCAGCATTGTAGCTAACAACACACACGACTTTTTCTTGAATGCCCCATTCCCTTGTGACACGACACAGTTCTTCAGAGAGTTTTTCTGACGTGGGCCTTTGGTTGTATTTAAAGCACTCTAGGAGGGAAGGCGCCAGCTCCAGGTGTTTAACGTAGTGTGCTGTCACCGACAAATAACTCTCATCTTTGGTTGAGGTCCTCCCATCCATTGTCAGCACAACCGCTTCCGCAGAATTAATTTTGACTCTCACAATGTCTTTCATCATGGCGTACTGTTGTTGTAGTAGTGTATTGGAAATGGTCTTCCGAGCTGGCATTCTGTAAGCACCATTCAGTTTGCCTGCAAAACTTTGGAAATGTTTGCTTTCCACTATGATGAAGGGCAAATAATCCTTTACAACAGTCTTCAGAAGTGCGAAATCTATCTCCTGATTTCTTTTGTTCGCAAGACGTTTCGGAAAGTACATAGGTAATTTTTCATGATATTAATGCCTGCTGTCTGATGATGAAGTGATACTGTCATTTTCTGGCACCGACTGCTGTTCGCTTCTGACAGTTGCTGGTGTTGGTTCCGGATTGTCCAGGTTATTTGTCCAAGAAATATCGGAAGATGCAGGAGCAGGGGGCGCTGAGCGCCTGACTGACAATGACACTGTTGGATGCAGCACTCGAAAATGACGCGCTAGATTAAGTGTATTTCCTCCTTTATATGAAACACACTTAGAACAACAGCTGCACTTTGCTTTCCCATCACCTAAATTTGTGAAGAAACCCCAGATTCCACTGCTTTTACGCGACCGCGAGTTGCTAGCCACAGTATAAGAGAGTGTTGGGACGAGACGACGCCACCACTCGGCTGATAACCCGAGGAGAATTCGTCGAGTGACCCCTCGGTTTCTGGGCCTACCACACTCAACTGTCTCAGCAAGCTGGAGAGAGCCTTTAATCTCCCCTGCACAGCCGACACAGCTGTAAGACTAGGCGACAGTGGTAAACGGTAGAATGGCGATGTTGAACAGCTGAAAAAAATTTTTTTTTGTCATAGTCTCCTTCATGGTTTCAGACCACTCTTTCTCACTTCCCTTTCGCGTTGCATCTGTCATTTCCTCACTGACGCAAAAATTCCGCTTTAATTTCCTGTTGCAGTTTCTCGCTCTTTGGCCAGCTTGTGTCCTAATTCATTCGCAGGACTGCAGACTTTTACTTCTGATCATTCCAAGATGAGGTGCCACTTCCCCTTGCGCAGTACTCATTTATGCCCTTATTTATCTAAGATTGCTGTAATTTTTCAGGGAATCCAGCGTAACTGGACTGTCTGTGCATATTTCTCGTGAGTCGTCCTGAGCTTCTGTGCCTATATCTGGAACAAGCAGCATTTTCTAAAATATATTTTCCAGTTCCTAAAATTATTCTCTGTTCCATGGCTCGAAATTCCTCGATAATGCCCACGCGTAGCTCATACATGTCAACAGTCACAGTTACTTTCATCATTTCCACCGGAAGATAGCGATGGATTTGCAGGTATGTGTGCAAACTGAGGAAGTAACTTAATGAACCATGATCGCTGCACCTCAGAACTCTGACGATGCTGAAATGACGGTCGAGCGGAGGATGATTAAACTTTGCTATCAGCACACGAGTAACTGGCCTTTTCCACTGCTATAGACATATTCGTAAGGTACAAAGAACGAAATGCAAAAGGACTGACACGTCAAAAAGAGTGAGAGGTAAACTATTTAGTGCTCGTTCCACAGTATCGAACGTGAAAAAGTGCTCATAGCTCATAAGGTATGCATTTTAGAACTTCGTTTACTGGACCGTTTCTCTCTGATCGCCCTTTATAGAAGTGTCCATTCTTATTCTACTGAACTGGCTAATGCGCTATATTGCAGTATCAGTAGCTTCAGAGACATTTAAGCTTGCCTCTCCATTACTTAGTACTTACGTATTCCACTTTTTTGTGTATTGTTTCTTCCTGACTAATGTTTCAAACTTCAGTCTACTCTTCACCACTATTAAATTGTGAGCTGAGTCTATAACTGCTCCTGGTTATGCGTTACAATCCAATATCTGATTTCGGAACCTCTGCCTGACTATAACGTAATGTAACTGGAATCCTCCTGTATCTCACGGCCAGCATGTTCTCCACACATAAGCCCTATCGAACATGGCTGGGATAGATTGTAAAGGGCTGTTTATGGACGACGTGACCCACCAACCACTCTGAGGGATCTACGCCGAATCGCTGTTGACGAGTGGGACAATCTGGACCAACAGTGCCTTGATGAACTTTTGGATAGTATGCCACGTTGAATACAGGCATGGATCATTGCAAGAGGAGGTGCTACTGCATATTAGAGATACCGTTGCGCACAGCAATCTAGACCATCACCTCTGAAGGTCTCGCTGTATGGTGGAACAATATGCAATGTTTGGTTTTCATGACCAACAAAAAGAGCGGAAATTATGTTTATCTTGATTCTATTGCAGTTTTCTGTACAGGTTCTGGATCTCTCGGAACCGAGGTGATGTAATACATTTTGCTGCGTGTATCTACAGGCAGATAGGATTTGCAAACCTTTTAGCATCAAATGCTAAGCATTGTCCTAACAGAAAGCCTGAAGTTAGTGATATTCGACCTCCACTTACAAAGTCAATACCGTCTTCAGTTGCTCATATCTCTGTTTTAAGTATGTGGGTATTTGCAAGTAACTTGAACCCTTCTTAAGCTGTTTAAATGTGTGTTTATATCGTCGAAATTTTTTGACACTGTACCATACTGCCTCTGTTCACTCAATGAGAGAATATATTTACTGTATGTATGATTGAGGGTTTGCAGAATAGTATGACGTATTTATCATATCTGTAAATATCTTGCATAACATTTGTTTTGCACTGGTGCTCTTTCAATGAAAGACAAATACACATTTTAAATAACTTTGTTTATTAACGTTTTATACATGCACAAAATAAAAAAAAATTGTTGACACATTTCTTATTATTCATTCTATCTTATATACCTACATTATTCTTTAAATAATTGTTTTTTTTAATGCTATAAATTCTGCTTCCTTTGTGTTCAATCCAACAGGAGCAACGACGTATCTCCATTCTCTGTCTGTAAACCAGGCTCTACAGTTTCAATATTTATAGGATTATAGTAGCAGCCCTTGGTGCTGCAAGCATACATATGTTTACATATTGTTCTAAATCATCTTGCATGCAACATTCACTTACATAACATACAACATCGTTTAATAACGCTTTCACATGTAGTTGCCACCGTATTTGTCTGTTGCAATGCATGGAGCACTGCATAACCAATACAACTTCACGACACTTCAAAGTTTTAAATAAACACACTGTGAAGAGTCCTCTGCTGACGATGAGAACTTTAATTAGGAGTTTTATACAGGCCGATGATGGTTGCCTTATTGCTACAGATGTTCATGTCAAGAGGAAGTTGAAATGGATCGTAGTGTGTTGTCATCAACCTCTCAGTGTGCTTCATCAGCCAACATTGCTCGCCCTAATTCATACCTGTAAATTGTGTTTTACATTACGACGGACATCCACAGTTTCTACTATAGCTCTATACTCACGATCAGAACTTAATCCTACATTTACATGTTTTGAACCATAAGCTAACATGTATGTACCGGTAAAGAGT
Organism: Schistocerca piceifrons; assembly: GCF_021461385.2. NCBI lineage: Eukaryota > Metazoa > Arthropoda > Insecta > Orthoptera > Acrididae > Schistocerca > Schistocerca piceifrons. The sequence goes on from NC_060148.1 coordinate 107,395,433, forward strand.
AGCATTCTTAAATGAACTGACAATATAAGAGAGCTGTGTGGTTTATATACCTCTCTGCAGTCTAGATGGCCTCGAAATCGCAAGTCTTAATGCAATAAAATGTAAGAATTATGTAGCACAATGGCAGGGGAGTTAACACACTTTCTGAGCAGTGAAGACATAGTGAAAATGACACTGCCGCGACTCTCGTCGGTAAGTACTATTTCAGTATCCACAGTCCAGTTCACTTCAGGATACAGAGACCAAGACCATGGGAGAAGCATAACTGATAAATCATTTGTAATTATTTGATGAAATTATGACATACACCTCAGGATCCAGAAGTCAGCCCCTGGGTAATTACATATCCTGATGATTAAGCATGCACATAATAGAATCCGCACGTGTGAGGATAAAGAGATCTCTGGAATTAGCATTAGATTTGATCATCATGTGATGTCACAGCAGCGGGCAGGACATGCAGCTGCCTCAAGCGTGTTGCAACATGTGACCCCGTTTCTGTTATGATAATACTGAGGCCATTGAAACTGGAATATTTAGAAAGTGATATTGAATTGTCTGTAAATAGAACACTCACCCCATGCTTGAGATAAGCACATCAGCCTTCTCCACTGCTAATCCATTTCAAGATCCTCTACTGATGTCTGGGGAGATCGAATTCTGTCTGCATGAATGAGTCCTTGACTAGATGCTTGTTGACTATTGATGACGGATTCCACTGAATTTTCCGTAATAGGTTGACAATCAAAGAGGACACAACGAGATTTTCTGCTGTGCATGATGAGGGTTTCCTTGATTTCAAGTGTTGATGTTCTGCCTGTGGAGCATCTCGATGACTGGCAAGCCGAGGATTCCTCAGAATGTTCTTCCAGACCTTTAGGAGAGCTGGTTTCTTAGAGCTGGGGGTGGGATGATGCTGAGAGCAGGAAGTCTTAGAGCGATTGTACTCTGAATACATCCCATAATACCTGATTCAGTAAGGCATCTATGTTCTTAGTATGAGCACTATTGATCCTGACCGAATAGTAATCTTCAGCAACAGAGCACCTAAGATAGGGTTAAAGGTATGGATCTCAAAACACGAGCATTAGCTCCCCATAAGATACCACCTAATTTTTAAGACTGTTGTTTCTCGTCTTGACTTTAGGTGCTACTTGTAAGTCAAGAGTTCTATCTAGCGCTGTTCCTGTGTATTATGGTGTAATGCAGTACAACGAGACTCGGTCTCTGAATCTGTCTTGTGGTGTGCTCTCTGACTGTCTTCTGCATAGATGTAATGTAGATACAATTATTTTCTGTGGATTTAGGTGGAGCCACTATTTCTTGATGTATACATCTAAGACTTCCATATCAGTGGATAAAGAGGTTTCAGCATCATAAACGTTGAGGCTCTGAGCCACCAATCAAATGTCATCAGTATAAATCAATTTTTTTGAAGACTTTTGGTAAGCTGTGCATGTACAGACCAAAGTGGTAGTGGACTCAGAACAGACATTTGAAGTAAACTATCATTTGGTTTAAGTACCCTGCATCTGTCATTGTGAGAATGGATATGAAATGCTCTATTGCTGAACATGTTGTTAAGTAAGCCCTTAAATTTACGACACAATCGTGAATTTCTAAAGAAGTGCTTCTCACCAAGCAGTGTCGAGAACAGCTGATAGGGCCAAAAAGGCAGCTACACTTACTAATTTCTGCTCATACTCATTTTCGATATAAGTAACTAGAGAGAGTCTCTCTTCCTTAAATTACTTTCGCTTCTTAAGCTGGGCTAGCGCCTTTATTCTTAACGAAAGAGTGTGTTTCGATTGTTACTATATTTTGAGAGCTGAACTCTGTAACTTCGTTGGTGTAACCAATAGTCTATAAAAAATGTGGTTCATTAGTCAGCATGGTACGTTTTCATTAATTCTATTTGCTTATTCCTTTAATATCTGAAAACAGTTTACTATTCACATTCACCCGATAGGTACTTTCCAATTACTTACACAGTTCCAAGATATGTTATTAGATGATGGCGTTCAAGCCTACAGAATTCATAGCCACATTGTATTTGCCATGATTGGCATATCATCACACAATACTACGTAACTTTGTTAAATTTGGTTAAATGTAAGGCAATTCCCTGTTTATTGTTTGTTTTACAAGCTAACAATAGTTGATTGGCAACCGAAACGTGTAATGAATGGTAAAGCAATGTGTTTTTGCGATCAAGAAAATTAAAAGGTTTCGTAATTAAGTTTTAATGTTTTAGAAATACATAAGATCACTTATCTGCAACACCTGATAAGTCACGTGATTAATGTCAAGATCATTCGTCGACTACTTCAGACTGACTTTGTTAAAGAATGTCTGAGTTGCTGATCCCAATTACAGTCACTGTTGACAGGGGAGAGGTGAAAATGAAAATATTTAAGTTTAGTACAAGCAGCAATGTGCCTTACCAAACGTGTTACTCTTTGAACGGAAATGCGCTTAATGATGTAGTAACGCTCTTCATCTATAATCTGAGGCTCTTATTTGGTTTGGACACAGCGTGTAATCCTGGAGGATTGGAGGACGATGCTATTCTTACTGCCGAGTTCTGGCATTCGCCTTATGAGTGGGTTAAAACCTTACTTTAAAAAAGCATCACCTGCGATTGTTTGTCGATCGTTAAGGCATTTTGTTTCCTGTTACTTTGTATTGGTAGTCTTTAAGACAAATGCTTAGGAACTAATCTCTAGTATGATACGAAGGATTTGTAAGATAACTTTGTAAGTCGAAGGTAAGTGCTATGTTATGTGGGAGAAACTGCTGTCTGAATGGTGTAGTGATCTATGTCTTTGTATAGTCAATAGCATAGCTACATCATATTTATAATTTCTGCTGTCATGACATCAGATAGGTTTGTTTTTTGCTAATGTAGTTATCTCAGATATATATCATACGGAAGGTAATATTACAGATAGGGAAGGGGTCATGGATGTAAATGAGGTGGGAGATGTAACAATGCGAGATCAAATTTGACAGTGTTCTGAAACATCTAAGTCGAAACGAGGCCCAGGGAGTAAACAGTCTTCTGGCAGGATTACAGGCAGCCTCGGGAGAGCCGGCCACTACGGAGCTCTCCCACCTGTTGTGCCCGGCGTATGAGACAGGAGAAGTACACAGAGACTTTAAGAAGAATGTAATGTCATCAGTTCTAAAGAAAGCTGTTGCTGGCTAGTGTGAAAATTACTGAACTATCGGTTTAATAATTCGTCGTTGTAAAATACTAACACAAATTCTTTACAGAAGAATGAAAAAACTGGTAGACGCCGACCTCAGGGAAGATAAGTTTGGATTACCGAGAAACGTGGGAACATGCGAGGCGCAACCTGACCAAACGGAGGGTCGGTTGGTAGGACACGTTCCGAGACGTCGACAGGTAACCAATTTAGTTTTGAAGTGAAGTGTGGAGGGAAAAAATCGTAGAGGAAGACCAGGTGGTGAATAGAGTAAGCAGATTGGGATGGATGTGGGTTGCAGTATGTACTTGGAGATGAAGAGGCCTGCAAGTTATACAGTAGAATGGAGAGATATTTTGAAAATCAGTCTTCACACTGAAGGGCGCAACAACATTGTGTTATAACATCTTATTTTCCAGTTGGTGTATTTCTTCATTGTTTATAACTGATTGCCGGAGCAAACATGCTCATACTGTACAAGGCGCATAAGAATGTCTGTACCCAAAGGACAGAACAGAGGTACAACATTTATAGGACCTGTCTTAAATGCAAAAAATTCTGCAAAGCTAAGCTCCTCATGGCTAAAACTGGCAGTGGAAAACTAAATGGAAATGGCCCCAAATAAATGCAAGGCAAATAATAAAACAAGGGCACACTAAAATGCACACAAGCAACTCCGCTAGACGCCGAGGAATGAAATCACTACTTTTTAAACTCTATTTAAGAAATAGAAAACAATATTAAAGCAACAAGTTCATGAGCAATGGACCTGATTGAAACCCCACTGTCAGGTGATCAGGTATTTCAATGTAATATTATCACATCTGCTGATATTATAAAAACTATCTCCAAATTTTCACATTCTAAAGGTACGAATTGCTATTGGTTGTCAAATTACATCATTAAAAAGACATTACTCTCAGTCTCTACACCATCAGCTTTTATTTTTAATAAATGTGTACAATTTGGAGTATTTCTGAATCATTCAAGGTATCAAAAGTTATTCCAGGGGACAAAGAGTATCCCCATAGCTACAGAGTAGTCTGAATTGTGCCAATATTTTCAAAGATATTGGAAGTACTGCTACACGCACACAAATAAGCAGCTACTTCGAAAAACTCACTCTCCTGTGTAACAATCAGTTTGGTTTTCACAAGGTGAGAAACACAGCAGAAACCTTTTTGAAAACTGAGACAAGAGATTAAGACACAGATTCTACAGGTTAAAATCGAGATGGAAGAAAGGATCGCCAGAATTGGTAGTCAGTTCACTCAGGTAAATGAAGACGCGAAAGAATCTAGGGAAAGAATCCAGGTACTAACACAAGGTCAGCTGCAATTACGCACTGACGTGGATAAGGTCCAATTGGACATCGTCAACGTTGACAAAAAGATGGAAAAGGCGAAAAAGGCCACTCGAACAGCAATACAAATTTCGGAAGAACAAGTGATGCAAAGCAAGGTCGCACAAGTTGCACTGAAAAAGTGTGACCAGCGGATCAATAAAATAAAACTTAAAAACAAAGATCAGTTTGAAAAGCTTCGAACGAAGTTTATACAATCTATCGAAGAAAGGATCGAAACTGATTACACCTGTAGTGAAACAACTGATACGTCAAGCATTAATTCAGTACATGATCACGCGCTCTCTAAGAAAGTTCAAGTAGAACAAAGACCAGAAGTAACACTTCCGCAGAGTCGAAACAGAAGGCACCGACTAAAGTGACACATGACACGCCACAGAACCAGGCACAGCGTCTAGAAAAACGGGACACTTACAGTCAGCCGATACCAATGGAAAGACAAGCGACTGAACCAGTAAACCCGATGACACAATATAACAGTAGCGCAGGTACAGTACCGCGAACGACGAGAGTAGAGACAAACGAACAACATTGTTCACCAGTGTTACGATATAATGCGAATATGGGTCAGGAAATTGAGAATAGGCAGACAGACAGTGGATTGCCGGAGAATAGGCAAGACAACACAAGGATTGGCAGATTATTAGAGTCTATGAATCAGGCAAAACCCGGATTTATGACTAGATACAATACAGACCACTTTCTGACAGAAAATGCCAACATTTCAAGGAGCAAGGCGGTAGCTTGCATGCACGCAAATTGATCGATCAGTTCCAGGTAGGCTTGCCAAATCATAGGAGCTTGGCTCACACACTTGACTTTATTTGTGCACACTAGAGATGGGCAAAACTGTTCTTTTCAGAGATTGGATCAGAACTGTTCACTCCCTGAAATGAATTAGCTCTTTTTCATGACTCACCACTCATTTACAATAGAAAATAAATGGAAGGCACATTGCCCTTTAAACTTGGTTTATTCCAGTACTATACCTGTATTTTGATCTTATTTGATCCTATTTTGAAGTAACACAGATAATGAGTAAGAATTTTGTATTGTTTATTGAAATTTCCACGATATGACAAAGTTTTTGATTATTGATTTATTTTGCACTATCGTGGTTTTTTGGGTGATCGGAAAATGTTGTAACTTGAGATTTACATTAACAATATATTTGGCTATAATGTATTAAAATTTCATTAACCTCATACAAATACATCGCAAGCCATATATTTTTAAAGTGAACGTTTCCTTCCGAAGACGCCTAAAATCGCAAAATCCGTACCAGAATAAGAAAAAAATATATAAATTTGACTGTAAAACGAAAGTGCTGCATATAGCCTTACGCAGAATAAAACAAGGAAAATATTGGTGTATCACATTTTGCGATACGTTTATCGGTTCGCTCGTAATTAAAGCGTAAATTTGAGTGTCCATAATAAAAATCGTATAGTAAGAGGAGTCATCAGGAACCTAATCTAATCAGTTTAAACAAATAAAAATAAAATAAAAACAATTGATGTATACACAACATAATAATGTAATATACATAGCGGTATTACTACGAACTCCGATGCAGAGGCGCTGAGTCGAGCAGGTCGAGCTGCGAGCTGTATTACTGCGTGAGCTGAGACCGCAGAGACCAGAGACACCTGAGTCGCTTTGCTCGACGCTCTGGCTAGAGTCGAGACGGTGGGGTGAGCGTTGAGCGGGCGAGTTCCGAGGTTGGGGGGGGGTGGTAAACTTACCCGCTCCAAGACAAATCGTCCGTTCCCTTGCGAGCAGGTTGTTGCAAGTAGTTCCTATGTTATCCGCTAGGTGGCTCTCTGTCCTGTTGCTCGCATCAACTGCCCAGAGGGCAGGACACGCGACTGAAACGATCGCCGACAGAGTGCGATGCGAAGTTAAGCTGCGCCAGACACTGCATGCGGCAGACGACGCACAGAGACGGCACGGCATATGTGAAACACAAAATCCAATGGAGCACTGCACAATGCAGGTAGCCAAGGTAGAAGCAGGGCAGAGGCCGACGCTGGTTGTGTTGTGTGGCATGCACTGTGCTATGACCAGCAGAGGCGCTGCTGATATGCTCCGTGTCTCTCTCTCTCTCTCTCTCTCTCTCTCTCTCTCCATGCCGTGGGAAACGTTTGGAGCTACCGTTCTTTTTTTTCTGAATCACTGATTGTTCACTCCTTTGAAAGATTCAACTCTATGAATTAGTTCAAGAGCGGATCCCCCATCTCTAGTGCACACATGTCAGGGACAGTAGCGGAGGTGATGCAAAGGATCGCTGCTACCTGCACGTCTTACCTACAGGCGCAAAACTAACTGAAATACGAGTTACTTCAGATGACACCATATGAAAACTCAGGGGAAAAAAGCATCGTAAAATTCTTTGACGCAATGGACAAAAAGAATCAATGCTTAGATAAACCATACAGTAACAGAGAGATGATACGTCTATGTAGAATGAAGTTACCGGTAAAGTATCAACAGGCGACTGTAGGAAAAAATGAAAATACCGAGGAATTCAAAGAGGTCTTAAGGGAGCTCGAACTCATGTTTAAAGAAAACGAGATGAAAGAAAAAAGAAAGGAAAGGGAACAGCAAAAGGAGAGGACTAGGAACGAATATTCTAATAATAATAATCGTAATCCTAATAATACTAATTTCAGGCAATTTAACAGCTCAGGACAGTGGCATAATGGAGGTAATTGGCATAGAAACGGGAACCAGAATAATTGGTACCGGAATAGGAATGGTAATGGACACTCATACAGTGGTGGATATGGGTTTAGGAACCAAATGCTAACGGTCAAGGGTACTTTGAAAGCGGTCACGATGCCAGAAACAGCATCTGGCAAGAGAAGGGTGCGAATAATTACAAACAGAATCATGGTGCACAGAGACAAGAACAACACAGCAAAGGGAAACCAGAAGTAAGGCCTCAGAATCCTGAAAATCGTAAAGATTGACAGGAAAATACGGAAGAGGTTGAGCAAACTAACGTCCACCCATTAACACAATCAAAACAGAAAATTCGTTTCTTCCAAGTAGATATATCAAAATTAGAAAAAACTGACAATAGCCACAATACAGATAAACAGGGACTTACGAAAATTTCCGATAAAGAGTCAGCACCAGACACACTCGAATTACGCTACAGAGCCTGGGAAAACAGCGTAGAGTGGGAAAATTCTGAATGTGAGGATGAACTGCCACCACTTCCGTCTGCTGAAGAATTGGGCGATGAAGAACTGTTGACGGGACTTAGCGATATATTTGACGAGAATCAAGTGAAAAAACATGATGGAACACAGCAGAGTATCGCAAATGAAAACAAAACACAAACAAATCGTCGCTTCTGCCTTAGGGAACATTCTGTCACCAGCAATGAGATGTAAGATCACCCAAGGCAAGTTTGCCACAAAGAAACGCTTCACCTTGGGTCAGAAAGTATTCGTAAAGACTCATTACCTTTCACACAAGAGCCAAAATAAATGCCGTAAATTTTTTCCAGACTATAAAAAGCTGATGATAATTTCCAGAATCGCTCACGAAAATGCCGTGGAGCTAATGAACCCAAAAACAGGTAAGTGTATTGGCACCTACCACGTGAGTCAATGAAAAGCATGTGAATGAAAAGAACAGTAAAAGAAAAGAAAAGATAAGACACAAAGGGGCAAAAGAAACCTCATATCTTATACCAATCACTAAATAAAAGATAATTAAGTAATCAACAAATTACCACATTAATTAAAAGAAAGAATGAGAGATAGAAAACTGGCTAACAATTTTCTTGTATCATTGAGTACACTGCAACATGCACACAAACAATAAATGATGCGCAACTAATAAAAGAATGAAGGAGTGGTAGGCTACAAAAAAAATACGCACACACACACACACACACACACACACACACACACACACATATATATATATATATATATATATATATATATATATATGGTGTGGAACGACAAACTAGGAACAATAGCTATAAATAAATAATTACAAAAATTGTTAAGAATGGCTGAGAAAGTTAATTGGAAAATCCGAAAGAACAATTTTTGCCTGACCTTGTCAATGTTTTCCTTGGCATTGACAAATCACAGACATAAATTTTGTCACAAGGAGGGGGGGGGGATATTTAACGTGGCGTGGTCTCCTGACCTTCATTTCTTACATATTCCGACCTTACCATCGTAATCCGCGTATCAAGATGTTTCATTCGAGCCCAAACTCGATAGGGCTGAGTCAATTTTACATATTTCCATTTAATCAATACTCAAATCTAATAAATAAATCGCAAGTGCGCACCGAGATTAAAAAGTCGTGGCTGGTATACACAGACATTCAAGAACACAACGGCCACAGGAGTTGGGGTTCAGCGGAAGCAACCAGCACTCTGGAAAGTCCACAGGAGGGTGAGTTAGCACACAGCTATGCCTGCCGACCGACCTCCCATGGACCAAAACAGTTTTTGCCAGAGGAAATGAATAATGGCCTGCATGTTCACCTTAAAAGCAAAACCCACTGTATTGCTTAGGAGAGCCCCAGCATACGATTTTTTTGATGGACCTAATGCGCAGTTTCAGAGTTCTCATAAGTGGACAGTAAACGCCTAACGCAGATGCGATATATTTCCGGATTGTTCGGCTTAGCCATTCTCCCATTTGTAAGAGTAACGCTGATTGGGGGACTATTTCTGACGCAATGAGCCGCAGGAGTGAGGGAAAGACAGTAGATGATTTTTTTGTGCACGGAAGTCGGTTCGGTGACGCCCTTGTAGCGGGAACACGTAGCGGGAGCGAGTGCGCTCGTGCGTGTACGCAGAGAGCGAGGAAAAAAGTCTCTACTCAGTACTGCATTGAGGGAGCACCTCTGTTGCAAGCGAATCGCTCTATACTGAGTCGCTCGCGATTAAGAATTTGTTCACTGTGTTGGCCGCGACATTTAAAGTGCGGTGTGAACACAGGCAGAGTATTAGTTGGCGCCTGCGAGCAAACATTGAGTGGCATCTCGGTGGACTGGCTATCTGACTGGTGCACCACGCCAATAGCTAGGAGTCCTTGACTTCATCAAGGCGTAGTGAGAGTTCGATTGGCGAAGAACAGTCTAGATAGAAAGAGATAGTTTTGCTATTTTTCAGCGGCAAACGACGCAGGAAGCAGTCGTCGCAGCTCTCGGTATTGTGCGCTACAGCGTAGGTGAGACCCATCTTTCCTCCATTAGATATAGCATACTTCATTCACGTCACTCCATTACATTTCTGAAGGGACAGCCTCGACAGTACTTAGAAAAATTCAATCGGAAAATTATTCAAGTTGAGTAGGCGCAGTTCTCAGCCATTCTGCCAAGTAAATAAGATTCTTAAAGAAAAGGGATAAAAGAGCTTTCTCACACTTTGTATATAAATGTCATTAACAGGTTTCCTATCCATAAGAGGTAACCTCCAGTTCCGAAAAGAACCCGGAAATTTGTCTATCAGTTTATAAATGAAAGTTTCATTTGATTTTTCGTAAATTTTTGCAATAAATAATATTTTCCGTTCATTTAATGTTTTTCTTACACTAACTACCAATACTCTAGTACCCAAGTATCCCACTAGTTACGTTAGAAAATAGGATATGTTTGTGTCTTTTCCTTACAGCGGGCGACTCCAGAAAATATATATTGCTGTAAGTTTTTCTGGCATTTCTTTTTGGTACATTAGGAGCGGCTGTCTGACTTCTGTAGTAGTGTGGGGTGAAAATTGCTTCTTGCAGGAGCCAAAGGGTACTTGTCAGATCAATCCGTTGTGCAACTCGTCAACAGAACACCCACACACTGACATAGTTTGGTTGACTATTCACGTAAAGCTTTGATATGATTTTACATTCATTAGGCAAACTTGTACAGATATGCTTTCGGTCCAGAAGCGTTCTTAACACTGAAACAAACTAACAGATTTTCTATGGGAGTCTAGTTGTACACACTGTCGACCATATCCTTTATTGGCACTTCTCAACGTCGCCTTTTCTGGGGGTCCCCTCATGCAGGTTGGAATCTCTGTGCGGCACTTGCTGTGACGTAAAAGCCTCTGATAGCGAACTTCAACCGCTTCTCGTCGCCCAAGGATTTGCTCAAAAAATGATAATAGTACAGCACAAACAAATTTTTGTACTAGCACATAAAATGGTTCGCAATAATACGCCATCCACGAAGTCTGCAACTGTGATTTGTTAAAAAGGAAACACAGTGTTAACTGACTACAAGTTTTCTCATTTATAGACGACCAGGGTACAGAGAACTTCGCACCTCTAATTTTTATTGGAAATAGTCTCGCGCTTAACTACAAAAAATTCTGTACCCTCACAAGGCTCACAGACGTGCGACAGAGCTGCTCACGCATGGCATAGCATGCATCCGACTCGTATGCCGCCATGTGTTCTGTATTTGCTTTAAAGCACTGTCTACTTGCGATCGTTAATGGTAATCCTGTCGGTCATCGTAGTACTTCCATCTCATGTGCGATGAAACGTGGCACATTCCTCTAAACGAGCTATGATTTATGTGATGTACTCCATCCCCCTGTCGCATCTTGAGTGTATAATGAAGACTTCAGCTTCATAACTAAGTTAGTCATAGGTGCTTTTGAGGCGCTGCAATCACTGTGCATACATTTGCCTGACAGATGTGCTGCTTGCAGAGTTAGTGAGGGAATGACTTGTAATTTTCACATGTCGGACGCTGCTGCATTGTGTTTACCTGTTTCCTTGTAGGAGGTATCCCCTGCCACTAACGATCATTTTATATAGGCCTGATGCAGGCATCGTATAATTTCTGAACCGTGATCGGATGTGAACAGTAGACACTATACGTCTCCGGAAAGGTACATTGTGCTCGTTTTACCCAGAGCTAATGTTTTACGGAAGTAGTTTTTTCAGTTTACGGTTCGATAACATAGTTTGTTGTAAAGAAACCGGAATGAAGGATGTATGTCATCCGCTTGAAATATACACTCCTGGAAATGGAAAAAAGAACACATTGACACCGGTGTGTCAGACCCACCATACTTGCTCCGGACACTGTGAGAGGGCTGTACAAGCAATGATCACACGCACGGCACAGCGGACACACCAGGAACCGCAGTGTTGGCCGTCGAATGGCGCTAGCTGCGCAGCATTTGTGCACCGCCGCCGTCAGTGTCAGCCAGTTTGCCGTGGCATACGGAGCTCCATCGCAGTCTTTAACACTGGTAGCATGCCGCGACAGCGTGGACGTGAACCGTATGTGCAGCTGACGGACTCTGAGCGAGGGCGTATAGTGGGCATGCGGGAGGCCGGGTGGACGTACCGCCGAATTGCTCAACACGTGGGGCGTGAGGTCTCCACAGTACATCGATGTTGTCGCCAGTGGTCGGCGGAAGGTGCACCTGCTCGTCGACCGGACCGCAGCGACGCACGGATGCACGCCAAGACCCTAGGATCCTACGCAGTGCCGTAGGGGACCGCACCGCCACTTCCCAGCAAATTAGGGACACTGTTGCTCCTGGGGTATCGGCGAGGACCATTCGCAACCGTCTCCATGAAGCTGGGCTACGGTCCCGCACACCGTTAGGCCGTCTTCCGCTCACGCCCCAACATCGTGCAGCCCGCCTCCAGTGGTGTCGCGACAGGCGTGAATGGAGGGACGAATGGAGACGTGTCATCTTCAGCGATGAGAGTCGCTTCTGCCTTGGTGCCAATGATGGTCGTATGCGTGTTTGGCGCCGTGCAGGTGAGCGCCACAATCAGGACTGCATACGACTGAGGCACGCAGGGCCAACACCCGGCATCATGGTGTGGGGAGCGATCTCCTACACTGGCCGTACACCACTGGTGATCGTCGAGGGGACACTGAATAGTGCACGGTACATCCAAACCGTCATCGAACCCATCGTTCTACCATTCCTAGACCGGCGAGGGAACTTGCTGTTCCAACAGGACAATGCACGTCCGCATGTATCCCGTGCCACCCAACGTGCTCTAGAAGGTGTAAGTCAACTACCCTGGCCAGCAAGATCTCCGGATCTGTCCCCCATTGAGCATGTTTGGGACTGGATGAAGCGTCGTCTCACGCGGTCTGCACGTCCAGCACGAACGCTGGTCCAACTGAGGCGCCAGGTGGAAATGGCATGGCAAGCCGTTCCACAGGACTACATCCAGCATCTCTACGATCGTCTCCATGGGAGAATAGCAGCCTGGATTGCTGCGAAAGGTGGATATACACTGTACTAGTGCCGACATTGTGCATGCTCTGTTGCCTGTGTCTATGTGCCTGTGGTTCTGTCAGTGTGATCATGTGATGTATCTGACTCCAGGAATGTGTCAATAAAGTTTCCCCTTCCTGGGACAATGAATTCACGGTGTTTTTATTTCAATTTCCAGGAGTGTATACAAACTGAGTAGCCCATGTGCAAGATAAGCAACATCAAGGAGAACGTGAGGTCAGGAGCGTCGTGGTCCCGTGGTTAGCGTGACCAGTTGCGGAATAAGAGGTCCTTGGTTCAAGTCTTCCCTCGTGTGGAGAGTTTATTTTTTTTATTTTCAGACAATTATTATCTGTCCGTCCGTCCGTCCGATGCAAGGTAACTGCGCCGTAGTATGAGGATGCTACACCTAAACATACATCGAAATTCACGACGTCAGTCGACTACAGCGCACTGAAGAGAGAGTATTCCTGCTAACGAGGCTCCCTGGCTGGCAGCTGACTGTTCACTACTTTGGACTGGAGTGCATTAAATACGTGAGTTGTATTCCGTGGGCAATATTAATACAGCAAATATAGCTCGCGACTTCAATAACAAGATCAATGAATACTTTCCGAAATGTAAGTTTGCGGTGCGGTCGCAAAACATAGACACTAAACTTATTACAGTGAACAGAGACGTCAATGAACGAACGGACAGATTATAACTTTGCGAAAATAAAGGAAGAAAAATTTCACATGAAGAAAGACTTGAACCAAGGACCTCTCGCACCGCAGTTGGTCACGCTAACCACGGGACCACGGCGCTCCTACACTCATGTTACCCTTGATGTTGCCTATCTTACACATGGACTACTCAGTTTGTATATTTTCCTTATTTTTTTCATAGTTCCACACAACTTCTTCCTGTTTTCTCGAATGATCTGTGTTCAGTTTTTCAAGGCCTATCCACTGTGCCGACTTATAACTAAATCTGAGGGGGGTGCGATGGGGAGGTTCCCTTTTTAGTATGTGTTGGACGGCTTTCGTGATCAAGTGGAAATCTGAGAGGATAGAATATGGAGGGGAGTTTGCGCTGGACCGTTATTCCCTCCCGTGTACATTGTTTGGTTGACTGCTTCTGCACATTTCGCGCCTTTATTTAGTTGAGAGAAGATCGATTGTGGTGTGGGAATACAGCACGTGGAAGACTCATTTGCCGGTTCTCTAGTCATGAGAAACACCCTAGTTGACCTTGTAAATTACAGGGATGATTTGGAATCTGTTACATCACCGACATCAGTATTCGAGAGTGGAAATATTTGTTTCCTGTACCTGTAGTGAGTTCTCACGTAAAGGTCCTCGCAAATTGGATAAGTGCTAAGATTTCGGATTTGTAGATAAATATTTTCCAGTCTGTATATCTTCGGAATTATGTTCCGCAAGCGATCGGAAGGCTACTTCTGTGTGCTTGATATCGACAAGTACCACGGAAATGGTACAGTAGTGCGTCGATTATCCGAAGTACTTGGGGGACATGGGTGTTCGGAAAACTGGTTTATTCGGATAATCGAACTGTACATGTTTATTTGCCAAAAAGAAGTACTGTACAGTAAATTTATTCATAAAAACAGGCATCTCTTTTAGTATTACAAAGTAACATACAAAGGCAACATCAGTAGGAATATATAGTATGTGGCACAGTTTATTTAACATAATATATATATATATATATATATATATATATATATATATATATTACATACGTATTTTGCATGAACAATACACAGAGTATACAAAATTAACGTTTAAAAAATCCTTTATTTTCGTCTGTCTAAGCAAGCCTACACGCTTACGAGCAGCTAAGTCACGTACTTTTTTCATTACAGATATCTGAAACTGGCACTTTCATCTTGGGCCTCAAACAATCACAAGGCAGTATCTACAGAAGTGAACGCCTCAGAAGCTGTTGGTATACTTTCACCTTCACTTTCTGGAGCACTGATTGATGAGATGCTGGCGGCGTCATCTTTATCAGTGAACACATTTACAATCTCGCTGTCCTGCATGATGTGATGCCCTGCATCTGCATCATCGATATTCATCCATTCATGAACGTCTTCTTCATCACATTCGTGGCAATCTATTTCTTTTAGCATACCGAGAATTTTGGACATATCATTCTGTTCGTCGTTTTCAATCATACCTTGTGAATTTTCTTCTGTGTCCAAAATTTTATTCCAGGCTTTCTTGAAATTCTCTTCCTGTACACTATTCCATGCTGCGCTGATCATGTAGGACGCGTCTTTCAAGTCAATATTCTTATGGTTTCTTAAGAGACTTTCTTCTTCATCCTCTTCTCTTTGTAACAATAACTTACGCAACAATTCTTTCTTGTAATATCATTTGAAAGTCTCAATAACGCCTTGATCCATGGGCTGTAATAAGGAGGTTACGTTAGGTGGAAGAAATATTACCTTTATGACCTCGTCTTTTTCGTTTAAAATATCACATGACGGATGAGTTGGTACATTGTCAAGGAGAGGTAGTGTTTTCTCCCTCTTCCCATTCTTTAGCTGATGAGCTTTTACAGAGGGTACGAAAACGTCCAGAAACCACTTCATAAAAACTGTACTATACTTCCAGGTACTCTTTTGTGAGGTGTACACAACAGGCAAGGCTGACATATTAACGTGCATGAAACAACGCGGTTTTTTACTTTTACCAATGACGCACATAGGTAGTCGGTGACGTCCAGTAGCATTAGCAGAAGCCAAAGCTGTAATACGGTCCTTTAGGACCAGGTGCTGCTAATTCATGACGTGAAACAAGAGTTTTTCTCGGTAAAGCTTTCCAGTTAAGTCCAGTTTCGTCAGCATTGTAAACGTTTTCGAGAGCATAATCTTCTTCCCTTAATAAGTCCCTTAGTTTGACTTTGAAAGAATCAGATGCTGAAGAATCAGTCGACATTTTTTCTCCCTGTATTGTAAGCTCACGAATGTCGTTTCTTGACTTGAAGCGTTTAAAGCAGCCCGTGCTCGCTTTAAAGTTCGAAGGCCCTCCACGTTTTTCGTTGAACGGCATTGCCTTCTCACGCAGAATGGGACCTGAGATAGGTTCTCCTTCTGATCTCTTTTGTGTAAACCACTTGTAAACAGCATCATCTAGATCTGTGTTAGTGGCGAGCTTCATAGTTTTACGGCTTGTTGATCCATCAGTAGCATCAACCATAGCTATAAAATTTGCTATGCTCGTCTTTTGTTTTTTTTATATCCGTAATTGTCGACTTCCCCACCTTGTACTCATTGGATAAAGTGGTTGCAGATTCACCTTCTTCTAACCTCTTAATAATCTCGTACTTGTCCCTCATAGAAAGGACAACACGTTTACGTTGAAGCATTTTGTATCGTCAAGTTCACTTCTTCACGCAGCAGCACACAAGTGGTCGTAACAGAGAACAGAAGGTGACTGTTTGCACCGTGGGAAGCTCTTCTCGGGGGCGCGCAATCCTTCAAACTGCGCGGAGGGGCTCGTCCCAACTCTGAGCTGGCGCAGCTGCTGCTGTGGACAGCTCTGGCACTGCCGCTACTTCTGCTGCCAGATCCGAGCCGACAGAAGAGTGCCGATTTGTTGAAACACAGCGACTGGCGGCTCCGCCAGTGAGCAGCGCCTCGTGAAGGCCCCATTAGAAGCAATGTTCCGCCAGCGGTGGCCCATTGCGGCGACTACTGTGGGAAACTTGGTTTGGGAGTGAGGGCGATGATGGACGGTAGGGTGGGAGAGTAACAGGTGCGAGCGAGTACACAGTTCGGTTAAGCGGTCGTTCGGTTGACCGACGTTCGGATAATCGACGCTCTACTGTACTATATTATGGCGAACCATGCTAAAATACATGTGTTCTTGTAATCCCAGAGTCTGGAGTTGGGTGTAGAAAAACAAGCAAGCAAGCAGATCTGGATCACAGACAGTAATGCGTTTGTGTCGTGGGGGAAACAAGGCCTAATTTGTAGAACACTTCTGACAGTGACTTCGGTCCTCTGAGGGTACTCTGGTCACCCGTGTGGAGTGGATGACAGCCAACCTCACGGTAAATATCTAGTGCCACGAGTATATTCTAAAGTCAGATTGGAATGTATACCGCAGAGACAGGCTGGACAGTGAAGGGGGAGGCCTGTTTATAGCGATAAGAAGTGCAATAGTACGGAAGGAAGTTGACAGAGATCCGAAATGTGAAATAATTTGGGTGAAGGTCACGGTTAAAGCAGGCTCAGACATGGTAACTGGATGTCTCAAATGGTTCAAATGGCTCTGAGCACTATGGGACTTAACATCTATGGTCATCAGTCCCCTAGAACTTAGGACTACTTAAACCAATCTAACCTAAGTACAGCACACAACACCCAGCCATCACGAGGCAGAGAAAATCCCTGACCCCACCGGGAATCGAACCCGGGAACCCGGGCGTGCGAAGCGAGAACGCTACCGCACGACCACGAGATGCGGGCTTGGGTGTCTCTATAGGCCCCCTGGCTCAGCAGCTGTTGTGCCTGAGCACCTGAAGGATAATTTGCAAAATATTTCGAGTAGATTTCCCCACCATGTTATAGTTCTGGATGGAGATTTTAATTGGCTGGATGTAGACTGGGAGACTCAAACGTTCATAACGGATGGCAGGGGCAAAGAATCCAGTGAAATTTTTTTAAGTGCTTTATCTGAAAGCTACCTTGAGCAGTTAAACAGAGAACCAACTCGTGGCGATAACATATTAGACCTGGTGACAAACAGACCCGAACTATTTGAAACAGTTAACGCAGAACAGGGAATCAGCGATCATAAAGCGGTTACTGCATCGATTATTTCAGCCGTAAATAGAAATATTAAAAAAGGTAGGAAATTTTTGTGTTTAGCAAAAGTGACAAAAAGCAGATTTCAGAGTACGTGATGGCTCAACACAAAAGTTTTGTCTCAACTACAGATAGTGTTGAGGATCAGTGGACAAAGTTCAAAACCATCGTACAATATGTGTTAGATGAGTATGAGCCAAGCGAGATCGTAAGAGATGGAAAAGGGCCACCGTGGTACAACAACCGAGTTAGAAAACTGCTGCAGGAGTAAAGGGAACTTCACAGCAAACATGAACATAGCCAAAGCCTTGCAGACAAACAAAAATTACGCGAAGCGAAATGTAGTGTGAGGAGGACTATGAGAGAGACGTTCAATGAATTCGAAATTAAAGTTCTATGTACTGACTTGGCAGAAAATCCTAAGAAATTTTGGTCTTATGTCAAAGTGGTAGGTGGATCGAAACAAAATGTCGAGACACTCTGTGACCAAAATGGTACTGAAACAGAGGATTACAGACTAAAGGCCGAAATACTAAACGTCTTTTTCCAAAGCTGTTTCACAGAGGAAGACTGCACTGTAGTTCCTTCTCTAGATTGTCGCACAGATGACAACGAAATAGACGACAGAGGGATAGAGAAACAATTAAAATCGCTCAAAAGCGGAAAGACTGCTGGACCTGATGGGATACCAGTTCGATTTTACACAGAGTACGAGAAGAAACTTGCCCCCCTCCTTGCAGCGGTGTACCGTAGGTCTCTAGAAGAGCATAGCGTTCCAAAGGATTGGAAAAGGGCACAGGTCATCCCCGTTTTCAAGAAGGGACGTCGAACAGATGTACTGAACTATAGACCTATATCTCTAACGTCTATCAGTTGTAGAATTTTGGAACACATATTATGTTCGAGTATAATGACTTTTCTGGAGACTAGAAATCTACTCTGTAGAAATCAGCACGGGTTTCGAAAAAGACGATCGTGTGAAACCCAGCTCGCGCTATTCGTCCACGAGACTCAGAGGCCCATAGACACGGGTTCCCAGGTAGATGCTGTGTTTCTTGGCTTCCGCAAGGCGTTCGATACAGTTCCCCACAGTCGTTTAATGAACAAAGTAAGAGCATATGGACTATCAGACCAATTGTGTAATGGGATTGAAGAGTTCGTAGATAACAGAACGCTGCATGTCATTCTCAATGATAAGAAGTCCTCCGAAGTAAGAGTTATTTCAGGTGTGCCGCAGGGGAGTGTCATAGGACTGTTGCTATTCACAATATACATAAATGACCTGGTGGATGACACCGGAAGTTCACTGAGGCTTTTTGCGGATGATGCTGTGGTATATAGAGAGATTGTAACAATGAAAAATTGTACTGAAATGCAGGAGGACCTGCAGCGAATTGACGCATGGTGCAGGGAATGGCAATTGAATCTCAATGTAGACAAGTGTAATGTGCTGCGAATACATAGAAAGAAAGATCCCTTATCATTTAGCTACAATATAGCAGGTCAGCAACTGGAAGCAGTTAATTCCATGAATTATCTGGAAGTAGGCATTAGGAGTGATTTAAAATGGAATGATTTATATAGTTGATCGTCGGTAAAGCAGATGCCAGACTGAGATTCATTGGAAGAATCCTAAGGAAATGCTATCCGAAAACAAAGGAAGTAGGTTACAGTACGCTTGTTCGCCCACTGCTTGAATACTGCTCAGCAGTGTGGGATCCTTACCAGATAGGGTTGATAGAAGAGATGGAGAAGATCCAATGAAGAGCAGCGCGCTTTGTTACAGGATCATTTAGTAATCGTGAAAGCGTTACGGAGATGATAGATAAACTCCAGTGTAAGACTCGGTATGGGCTTTTGTTGAAGTTTCGAGAACATACCTTCACCAAGGAGTCAAGCAGTATATTGCTGCCTCCTACGTATATCTCATGAAGAGACCATGAGGATAAAATCAGAGAGATTAGAGTCCACACAGAGGCATACCGACAATCCTTCTTTCCACGAACAATACGAGACTGGAATAGAAGGGAGAACAGATAGAGGTACTCAAGATACCCTTTGCCACACACCGTGAGATGGCTTATGGAGTATGGATGCAGATGTAGATATATGTACTGTGCTGTTTGTCTTCACATTACATGTACGAATGATGTAAAAGGGGCGATTTTTGTATGGTGCAGGATAGGAATTGTATGTTTATGACATCGACACAGTATGCAGTGATATTTTGATGGGTTGGAGATTGACTCCACGTTCTAATATTCAAGCTCCTGTCTTGGGTGGGAGGGCAGTGTAATTGAATCAGTGTCTTTCCATATTTGATGATATGTAGTGTAGTTTGTAATATTTAATTGCTGGTGCAATATAGCGATCTGTGTAAAATAACTGCTGAAAGTCTGGTCTGCAGAAAGAAAAAAAGAAAGGTAGAGGGTGCTTCCACACATGCAGCATCAGTAATTCTTTGTGTAAATTCGATAAGAGCCAATTATAGTTCTCTATTTATTTACATTCTTTTTGCTGGGATATAGGAATCTCTACACAGCGGTGAGAACGTTTGTGTATGTTGAAAGCAGGAAGGGTAAGACATAATGATTGGTGTGCAATGTTAACACCATGAGGAAGACCGCATTCGACGTTATTCTGCGTTATTTTCGTAAACGGGTTCTGTTAGGGCGAGACTTTCCGTGCATACAAGCTGGGACATCAAGAAAGCGAGCATTAACTCTTTCTGGGACACTATACAATTTCCGAGAGGTCGACCTGGCTGTTATTTTGCATAGCCATGTGACATCAGTATAACATTGAGAACCTTGTTAGATGTGCTTGTGATGGTTTTTAGCTACCCATGCGCACTTCACAGCATTTCATAAGTCATGCTTGGTTACATGCATCTCACATATCGCGCTAGGAACAATGCACCCTGTGCTATATGGTGATGTTAGTATCCTCAGGTATCGCATCAGTAATGGGGAAACACGTTTGCTACCCAGAGGTGTCTTGCATATGGGAATGGCATGAGCACATGCTGGAGTTCTGTGATGTTAGTATAACACTTGGAGAACTCTAACTGTATACTCGAATAAATTCGCAACTTTCACCCAGTCACTGTAGGCAGCAGCAGTGAGAGAGTGATGGGTCACACTGGCTTGCGTCTGGTGGTGGCTCGTGGCGGTGTGGAGGTGCATGCGCCCCTGGGGTGTCTTCACTGTGCAAATAGGTCTTCGCTCCCATCAGGTCACGTCAGCAACAGTGTCTAGGTGATCACTTATTTTCGGGAGGAATTCTTTAGGTGTTAAGTATGAAAGGGATGTCGCTGCCTCATGCTTGAGGGCACCTGTGCAAGGTTTGACAGCACCCTCTTGTGGCAGTACTGTGTACTAGGTCAGTTGAACTCTAGATTTTGTGATGGACACACTTTCTGCAAAGTAGAAACTTATGTACAGCTCAGACAGAGTCCTTTTCCCACCATTTCCCTCCCCCCCCCCCCCCCCAGACTATCATCTTGGATTACATCATAGAACGTATGACAACACACTCTGGTGGTAGTACTATGTACTAGACCCAGACCTTGTGGTGGACACACTGTTTCCCGCCATCTTGTATAATGGTACTTGCATCATCATGGCAGTCATCTTGGATTATGGCATGTATTATAGCGCCCTCTGGCGGTGGTACTGTGTACTAGATCAGTTGGACTCCACACCCCATGGCGAACCTATTGTTTCCCTCCATTCCCTCCCACCATCTTCGATTACATTACAGGAGGATGACAGCACCCTCTGGTGGTGCTAGTGTGACTAGGTGAGATGAAGTCTGGACACCTTGGCAACCACACTGGATGGTGGTAGTTCATCTAATTGTTTAAATAAAATAGTGCTTGCAAAATAATAGAGACTTAAATCAAGCATAGGTCCAGTCCACTCTCCACAAGTTCCTAGGAAGAGGTGGTGGTCAGTTGACGTAGGATAGTGGAGGTAGCCCAAGTGACCTATCTTCCTGCCATTATCTTAGGTTAGTATAGATAACTGTGCTGTGATGTGTTCGTTATCCAGTTGGAATCTGAACTTCCCCCCATTTTTCGGGGGGTTTTTGTTAGTGCGGGTAGCCCAGTAGACCTTCTTCTCACCAAAATTCAAAGTTCCCACCCAAATTCGTCATCTTTGATGACATCACAGCCACCATCTTGGATGACGTCATCGGCGCCATCTTCGATAGAATTGGCAACAATGGAAAGTGGCACAGAATGCAGGTTATCCCAATACTCTTGTCTGCGTCATTCAGTTATCACTTTATGGTTTGCCTCATCTGGCAAATATGGACAAATGTTTAGTTAATTATCTAACACGAAAAATAACTTTTCTCTCACTTTTTCATCAGTTATGTGGTTTGTGTGTCCGTCTTATGAACCATTTTTCCCTGGAACAATTTGGTGTATCAAGTTCAAATTTGTGTCACAAACTGAGGTTGATGGTCTCTTGGCGGTGTAAGAGTTTCGTGCTCCTAAGTGAAGTCAATCAGATGTGACTGCTACTTATGTTACATGTTTTAAAACACGAAAAGGCGCGCCATCGACGCCAGTAGTGTGCTTTCTGTTGATCTAGAAGAATGAGACATGGATATAATCAAGTGTTCACATTAAGGCAAATAACGGAAAGTTGTTAGCTTTCAATTATAGAAGACACAAAAAGCCGAATGTGGGCATGTCGCATACTTTGTCATTAAAAGTTGTGGTGAATAGTCTCTAAGGAATGTAATGTAGAGTTGAGAGTGTGTTGTGAAGTGCAGTAGGTGCAAGGTGTTTGAGACATGAGTTTCTCTCGCAGTCAGTTGCTTTTGGTGATCGCATTGTTAGGGGGCTGGTATCAAGCAGAGCACAGGGGACAAGTCGCATGACAACTCGAGAATCCATGAAAGGAACACTTCCTGTGCTAGGTAGCATGGAGCGCAACTATGAGCAGGCAGCACAATATACACACTCTGAAGGCCAGAGGGACCACCACACACATACTGTTGGCTGCGAAACTCTATTACGCATATATAGCATGGCTGGTATATGGTGCTCATTGTTGGACACACAACGCCATCAGGCGTATCTAGCAGGGATGGTATGTCATGCAGACTGTTGGACACACAACACCATTCAGCATATCTAGCAGGGCTGGTATGTCAAACACACTGTTGGACAAACAGTGCCATTAGGAACATCTAGCAGGGCTCGTATCTCACGTGCACTGCTGGATGCACAGTGCATTAGGCATATCTAGTGGGGCTGGTACACCTCTCGCTCACATCCCACATCAGAGCAAATTGCTTACCATCGATTCTCTTCTGGAAACTTCTCCACTGGCGTCACACAGCAGTGCTTGTGGTTTAAATATTGTAATGCTCCAATCTACGGCGATTTGTGCGTGTTTGATCTGTAAATTTCTGTTGCTGTTGTGACAGATAGCAGTTGGCAGTTTGGCACAGCTCCTATTCTACAACTTGGTGTCAACACTGTATTAATCGATGTCTCCCAACTTCATGGAAGATCATACTTTCGTATCACCAGAGAATTAGTGTCTGTTTGCTCCTCATCAGTCTCCATTTAATTGCCTGAAAAACATGTTTGCGTGATCACAATTATAGTAAACATATTATTATTTACACTATATAAAATATATATAAAGACTACGTGAGTTATTTGTTAGAATACAGAATAGCAAGCTCAAATAACGGTTAATAATGGCATGTACAGTATTGTACACTTAATCATTGTACATATAGATACATTTTGGAACATACTAGTATCGTTCCTATTTATGTAAACCAATGTTACCTGTCGAAGCAGTCCTACTAAGCACCCCAGGTGGCGCGAGTAGACCGCATGGCTATGGAGAGGTACGCTGTTTATATTTCTGTTCACTTGTAGATGTGTTTGCATAAAGGTATAGCGCGCTGCGAAAGTAATTGAAAATGACCACAAAGTGCCAGATTCCTTATGAGCTGGAGTGACCGAGCTGTTTTACACGTTACAGTCTGGACCCGCACGATGGCTATGGACGCAGGTTCGAATCCTGCCTCGGGCATGGATGTGTGTGATGTCTTAGGTTAGTTGGGTTTAAGTAGTTATAAGTTCTAGGGGACTGATGACGTCAGAATTTAAGTCCCATAGTGCTCAGAGCCATTTGAACCATTTAAACCTTATGAATAACGGGTAATGATTATCACATTCCACCAAGATGTCAATCGTGTCCGACAAATCACCGGAGTTGTCAAAACCATACACCAGCGTCAAGAAACAGGCTCCTATGGAGATCGTCCTCGCTCACGAGCACTCGGGAAGATATCAGAACGCCAAGGAAAGTATTTGGTAGTGACCAGTAAACGTAACAGATTAGAAACAGCCCCTGAATTGACTGCTGAATAAACGTAACGAGAGATACTCCAGTGGGTGAGTCAACAGTGAGACGACGACTGGCAGACGACAAGGTTATGTAGCAACAAGGAAACCACTGTTGCGCCCTGTTAACAAGAAGAAAAGGCTCCAGTGGGCTAAGACACCCCAACATTGGACAGCGGAGGATTGGGAAAGGGTCTTACTAACTGATGAATCCAAGTTCCAAATATTTGGAAGTAGACTCCGTCAGATTTTAAGCCATTTACCCCATGAACGCTTGAATCCACAGTGCGTAATTCCAACTGTAAAGCATGGAGGGGGTTCTGTGATGGTATGGAGATCCTATGGAGGGAATAAAGGATATTTGGTGAAAATAGATGGAAAAAATGACCCAAAAGGATCATCATCCCATTTACCAGCGGCATGCTAAGACATCTGGTTTGAGTCTGATTGTGCAAGGGTTTAACTTCCAGCAAGACAACGACCCAGAACATACGTCTCGCTTGTGTCAGAACTATGTGAAGTCTCTATGGGTTCATAGAATATTGAAAAATATGGAAATGCCGCCACAATCCCCTGATTGTAATGCAATCGAACTGCCATGGGATGAATTGGACAGGAGGAGCCTAAAATGGGAAATCATGAGTGGATCACAATTGTGGGGGTTCCTACAGAAATAATGGAGATTAATTCCAACTGAAATCTTGGTAAAACTAATGCAGCACATGCTGAGAGTGTGCAAGGCAGTGATGAAACCAAAGGGTGGCTAATTTGAGGAAACGAAAATTTAATGGTTGCACCTTCCTGTGTATTATTTGGGCTTAATAAACATTTGCAAAACAACAAAATGAATTTTTATACTGTTTTTTTCTTTCTGTTGTCTATAATTACTAGGTGTTTTCAAGTTTCCCAACTAATGGAGGGTAGTATATATATAAATGCCGCCACAATCCCCTGATTGTAATGCAATCGAACTCCTATGGGATGAATTGGACAGGAGGAGCCTAAAATGGGAAATCATGAGTGGATCACAATTGTGGGGGTTCCTACAGAAATAATGTAGATTAATTCCAACTGAAATCTTGGTAAAACTGATGCAGCACATGCTGAGAGTGTGCAAGACAGTGATGAAACCAAAGGGTGGCTAATTTGAGGAAACGAAAATTTAATGGTTGCACCTTCCTGTGTATTATTTGAGCTTAATAAACATTTGCAAAACAACAAAATTTATTTTATACTGTTTTTTCTTTACGTTGTCTATAATTACTAGGTGTTTCCAAGTTTCTCAACTAATGGAGGGTAGTATATATATACACACACTCCCTCCCTAAGTTCGGAGACACCTAGTAATAATAGAGAACAGGAAGGAAATATGGTATAAAATGCATTTGGTTGTTTTTTTCTCTATATCCCTCCATTCAGTCCCCCATCTCTCTTCCTGCTTCTTTTCCTCGCCCATTCCCTCCTCTACATCTACATCCACATGATTATTCTGCAGTTCACATTTAAGTGCTTGGCAGAGGGTTCATCGAACCACAATCATACAATCTCTCTACCATTCCACTCCCGATCAGCGCGCGGGAAAAACGAACACCTAAACCTTTCTGTTCGAGCTCTGACTTCTCTTATTTTATTTTGATGATCACTCCTACCTATGTAGGTTGGGCTCAGCAAAATATTTTCGCACTCGGAAGAGAAAGTTGGTGACTGAAATTTCGTAAATAGATATCGCCGCGACGAAAAACGTCTTTGCTTTAATGACTTCCATCCCAACTCGCGTATCATATCTTCCACATTCTCTCCCCTATTACGTGATAATACAAAACTGGCTGCCCTTTTTTGCACCCTTTCGATGTCCTCCGTCAATCCCACCTGGTAAGGATCCCACACCGCGCAGCAATATTCTAACAGAGGACGAACGAGTGTAGTATAAGCTGTCTCTTTAGTAGACTTGTTGCATCTTCTGAGTGTCCTTCCAATAAAAGGCAACCTTTGGCTCGCCTTCCCCACAATATTATCTATGTATTCTTTCCAACTGAAGTTGTTCGTAATTTTAACAGCCAGGTACTTAGTTGAATTGACAGCCTTGAGAATTGTACTATTTATCGAGTAATCGAATTCCAACGGATTTGTTTTGGAACTCATGTGGATCACCTCACACTTTTCGTTACTTAGCGTCAACTGCCACCTGCCACACCATACAGCAATCTTTTCTGAATCTCTTTGCAACTGATACTGGTCTTCGGATGACCTTACTAGTCGGTAAATTACAGCATCATCTGCGAACAAACTAAGAGAACTGCTCAGATTGTCACCCACGTCATTTATATAGATCAGGAACAGCAGAGGTCCCGGGACGCTTCCCTGGGGAACACCTGATATCACTTCAGTTTTACTCGATGATTTGCCATCTATTACTACGAAGTGCGACCTTCCTGACAGGAAATCACGAATCCAGTCGCACAACTGAGACGATACCCCATAGGCCCGCAGCTTGATTAGAAGTCGCTTGTGAGGAACGGTGTCAAAAGCTTTCCGGAAATCTAGAAATACGGAATCAACCTGAGATCCCCCATCGATAGCGGCCATTACTTCGTGCGAATAAAGAGCTAGCTGCGTTGCACAAGAACGATGTTTTCTGAAACAATGCTGATTACGAATCAATAGATCGTTCCCTTCGAGGTGATTCATAATGTTTGAATACAGTATATGCTCCAGAACCCTACTGCAAACCGACGTCAATGATATAGGTCTGTAGTTCGATGGATTACTCCTACTACCCTCCTTAAACAGTGGTGCGACCTGCGCAATTTTCCAATCTGTAGGTACAGATCTATCGGTGAGCGAGTGGTTGTATATGATTGCTAAGTAGGGAGCTATTGTATCAACGTAATCTGAAAGGAACCTAATCGGTATACAATCTGGACCTGTAGACTTGCCCGTATCAAGCGATTTGAGTTGCTTCGCAACCCGTATGGTATCTACTTCTAAGAAACTCATGCTAGTAGCTGTTCCTGTTTCAAATTCTGGAATATTCCATTCGTCTTCCCTAGTGAAGGAATTTCGGAAAACTGCGTTCAATAACTCCGCTTTAGCGGCACAGTCGTCGGTAACAATACCATCGGCACTACGCAGCGAAGGTATTGACTGCGTCTTGCCGCTTGTGTACTTTACATACGACCAGAATTTCTTCGGATTTTCTACCAAATTTCGAGACAATGTTTCGTTGTGGAACCTATTGAAGGCATCTCGCATTGAAGTCCGTGCCAAATTTCGCGCGTCTGTAAATTTTAGCCAATCTTCGGGATTTCGCGTTCTTCTGAACTTCGCATGCTTTTTCCGTTGCCTCTGCAACAGCGTTCGGACCTGTTTTGTGCACCATGGGGGATCAGTTCCATCTCTTACCAATTTATGAGGTGTGAATCTCTCAATTGCTGTTGCTACTATATCTTTGAATTTGAGCCCCTCTCTTCCTATCATCCTCTTTACCCTGTACCCTTCCTCCATCTTCTCACCATACCTCCGTCCTCCCCCCCTCCTCCTCCCCTTATCTCTGTCCTCCGTCACTTTCCCTCTCTCAAATCTCCCACCTCCTCTCCCTCTCTCACTTCCTTCCTACCTCCCTCCCCACCCTCACTTCCACCCTCCCTCCCACCCTCCATCACGCCTTCCTACCCTCCCACCCTCCCTCCATTCTTTCTACTTTCTACTTTTCTCTCTCTCCATCTATTTCTTTCTGCATTACAGCGTGCAAAGCAATTAATGCAAGCTCCACAGTTATTGCACACACATTAGCTGAAAACAAGAGAGTTACTGTACATTCAAGAGTCACTGTGCATGAAGGAGTTACTGTGTATCCAGGAGCTACTGCACAAGTGTGACTTACACTGCCCATTAGAAATACTGTGCATGCAAGAGATCCTGCACACACTATGGTTGCTACACTAGCTAGAATTTCTGAATGTGCAAGAGTTCCTGCACATTACAGTGTAATTCTACATGTAAGTGTTACTGTGTACAGAAAAGTTGCTGTAAATGCAACAATGACTGACTGCATTATACTTATGGCATGCAAAAGAGTAACTATGTATGAGAGTTACTGCATGCACAATAGTTGTTGCACACACAAGACTTTCTGTATGTACATGATTTATTGCATGCACAAGAGTTACTGCACATGCAAGAGTTACTGCACCCATGAGAGTTTACTGCACACACAAGAGTACAATTATTGCGCATGCAAGAGTTACTACATCCACAAGAGTTACTGCATGTCCAAGAGTCATTGTGCACAAGAATTACTATGCACACAAGGCTTACTCACTAGGTTACTGTATACCAGATAGATATCCAGATACAAAGAGGAGTTGAGGAGTTGATATCACACTATGCATCAGTCTCTGAGTCATCACTTCCACATCACAGAAGCAATAAAATTATTTCGTCTTTACTCAGAATCACAGCAGCAATGGTACCAACACAAATTGTGTTTCATTTTCAATGCTTTGAGAACTGACCAACGGTCCTTCGCTTCATTAATACCGATGCTGTAGGGTCTCATATGTTGCCCATAGTAACAGGATGTACCCTTTTGTCACGACATTTATACATTCACTATTTCAGCTGATAACTTTCTGTAATGAAGAAACATATTTTACATCTTACATCGTAGCACCTTTGTTAAACGTATCTCATTTTCTGTCACGTAGTTACCATCTGGTAAATTTCTAAGCTATAAATCGCCATGAACGCATTCTGTTATTTTGCCGTTTCCAGCACTTTCTATGGTCTCCTGACAATTCGCCCATCATTCTGTAACATCTTGTCTGGGATATGCAGTGTGCGGAAAAACAATATGACCAAAGGTATAGGCATAAAGACGGCATCAAAAATAATTCTAATAGTCTGAGTATGGGAACTAGAGATCGTAGTTGAATATTTACGGCGCTATGCCAGCATGTAGTGGTAGTCTGTTTCAGCCTTTGTTACAACATACTTAGTTAGGTGGACGCTTAATTATTATTTACTTCGAGCTTGTTAGGACATCTTGAAACATAAAACATGGACATGTGGTTGTTTCTAAAGAAGTGCTGTCCGGAACGTCAGCTGAGTATGTGGTGTTTCAAGTTTTTCTTGATATCATCCTGGAGACTGGTTAGAGTGTGTTTACGCACACATTTTTTGTGAATTAATTTTCATTTTGAGTAAAGACGTCAGTATGTCAGATTTTAATTGCGTTACTGTAGCGCCGTAAATATGGATTTGCAACCGCGAGTTGCTGTACTCGAATTCATGTCTTTCATACTGTCTTTCCTCCCTACTCTTTTGGGCAGATTGATTTTTCGCGCTCTGTATAACTTTGCCGGATGGCTAACCTTGCTCAACCACCACTGCTTAAATTATACATTTTTTATGTACGGTACACATACGTCATTGAATGACTTCCAGCCCGGTCGTCTGGCTATTCGTCACTGCAAAGCCAGCACGCAAAACACAAAATCACGAAAGCACCATCTGATCCGCATAATTACACTACTGACTGTGAGCCCATTTAGACGTTAATCATAAAAGCCGATAGCAATAATGTAGAAGCTGAATTTGTTGTTGTTGTTGTGGTCTTCAGTCCTGAGACTGGTTTGATTCAGCTCTCCATGCTACTCTATCCTGTGCAAGCTTCTTCATCTCCCAGTACCTCCTGCAGCCTACATCCTTCTGAATCTGCTTAGTGTATTCATCTCTTGGTCTTCCTCTACGATTTTTACTCTCCACGTTGCCCTCCAATACTAAATTGGTGATCCCTCGATGTCTCAGAACATGTCCTACCAACCGATCCCTTCTTCTAGTCAAGTTGTGCCACAAGCTCCACTTCTCCCCAATTCTATTCAATACCTCCTCATTAGTTATGTGATCTACCCATCTAATATTCATCATTCTTCTGTAGCACCACATTTCGAAAGCTTCTATTCTCTTCTTGTCTAAACTATTTATCATCCGTGTTTCACTTCCATACATGGCTACACTCCATACAAATACTTTAAGGAACGACTTCCTGACATTTAAATCTATACTCGATGTTAACAAATTTTTCTTGCCATTGCCATTCTACATTTTATATCCTCTCTACTTCGACCATCATCAGTTATTTTGCTCCCCAAATAGCAAAACTCCTTTACTACTTTAAGTGTCTCATTTCCTAATCTGATTCCCTCAGCATCAGCCGACTTAATTTCACCACATTCCATTATCCTCGTTTTGCTTTTGTTGATGTTCATCTTATACCCTCTTTTCAAGACACTGTCCATTCCGTTCAACTGCTCTGTCTCTGACAGAATTACAATGTCATCAGCGAACATCAAAGTTTTTATTTCTTCTCCATGGATTTTAATACCTACTCCGAACTCTTCTTTTGTTTCCTCTATTGCTTGCTCAATATACAGATTGAATAACATCGGGGATAGGCTACAACCCTGTCTCACTCCCTTCCCAACCACTGCTTCCCTTTCATACCCCTCGACTCTTATAACTGCCATCTGCTTTCTGTACAAATTGTAAATAGCCTTTCGCTCCCCGTGTTTTACTCCCGCCACCTCCCGAATTTGAGAGAGAGTATTCCAATCAACATTGTGAAAAGCTTTCTCTAAGTCTACAAATGCTAGAAACGTAGGTTTTCCTTTCCTTAATTTTCTTCTAAGATAAGTCGTAGAGTCAGTATTGCCTCACGCGTTCCAACATTTCTACGGAATCCAAACTGATGTTCCACAAGGTTGGCTTCTACCAGTTTTTCCATTCGTCTGTGAAGTATTTTGCCGCTATGGCTTATTAAACTTATAGATCGGTAATTTTCATATCTGTGAACACCTGCTTTCTTTGGAATTGGTATTATTATATTCTTCTTGAAGTCTTAGGGTATTTCGCTTGTCTCATACATCTTCCTCACCAGACGGTAGAGTTTTGTCAGGACTGGCTCTCCCAAGGCTGTCAGTTGTTCTAATGGAATGTTGTCTACTCCGGGGGCCTTGTTTCGACTCAGGTCTTTCAGTGCTCTGTCAAACTCTTCACGCAGTATCATATCTCCCATTTCATCTTCATCTACATCCTCTTCCATTTCCATAATATTGTCATCAAGTACATCACCCTTGTATAGACCCTCTATATACTCCTTGCACCTTTCTGCTTTCCCTTCTTTGCTTAGAATTGGGTTTCCATCTGAGTTCTTGATATTCATACAAGTGGTTCTCTTTTCTCCAAAGGTCTCTTTAATTTTCCTGTAGGCAGTATCTATCTTACACCTAGTGAGATAAGCCCCTACATACTTACATTTGTCCGCTAGCCATCCCTGCTTAGCCGTTTTGCACTTGCTTTCGATATCATTTTTGAGACGTTTGTATTCCTTTTTGCCTGCTTCATTTACTGCATTTTTATAATTTCTCCTTTCATCAATTACATTCAATATTGCTTTTGTTACCCAAGGGTTTCTACTATCCCTCGTCTTTTTACCTATTTGATCCTCTGCTGCCTTCACTAGTTCATCCCTCAAAGCTACCCATTCTTCTTCTACTGTATTTCTTTCTCCCATTCCTGTCAATTGTTCCCTTAAGGTCTCCCTGTAACTCTGTACAACCTCTGGTTCTTTCAATTTATCCAGGTCCCATCTCATTAAATTCCCACCTTTTTGCAGTTTCTTCAGTTTTAATCTACAGTTCATAACCAATACATTGTGGTCAGAGTCCTCATCTGCACCTGGAAAATGTCTTACAATTTAAAACCTCGTTCCTAAATCTCTGTCTTACCATTATATAATCTATCTGATACCTTTTAGAATCTCCATGTATAAAACCTTCTTTTATGATTCTTGAACCAAGTGTTAGCTATGATTAAGTTATGCTCTGCACAAAATTCTACCAGGCGGCTCCTTCTTTCATTTCTCAGCCCCAATCCACATTCACCTACTATGTTTCCTTCTCTCCATTTTCCTACTCTCGAATTCCAGTCACCCATGACTATTAAATTTTCGTCCCCCTTCACTATCTGAATAATTTCTTTTATCTCATCATACATTTCATCAATTTCTTCATCATCTGCAGAGATAGTTGGCATATAAACTTGTACTACTGTAGTAGGCGTGGGCTTCGTGTCTATCTTGGCCCCAATAATGCGTTCACTATGCTGTTTGTAGTAGCTTACCCGTACTCCTATTTTTTTTATTCATTATTAAACCCACTCCTGCATTATCCCTATTTGATTTTGTATTTATAACCCTGTATTCACCTGACCAAAAGTCTTGTTCCTCCTGCCACCGAACTTCACTAATTCCCACTATATCTAACTTTAACCAATCCAATTTAGTTTTAAGTTAATCTTATGTCTCCTTCAACCGATACAGCATTGTTGCTGTCTCAGCGACTGAATGTTGCTACCAGCACCGCGGAATGATGGCAGTTTTTAATTTTCTCGTGAGTAATGGCAGTTTTCTGAAGTAAATGAAAACGGAGAAATAATTCACATGCAAGTGTTCATCATCGAAATGAGAGTGAATCCCTACTTGGTGCAGCGACTTAATTTTTAATATCTCCCCACATGAGAAGCTCGCGTATCCCTACAGTTGCGGGATGCGTGTCCATTCCCACATGGGAATCACACTCCTAGTCGCTGGCCAGTTGTACTATTTTAATGGATCCGGAGGGTGCTGTTTCGTACTCCGCGCATTCATGGATAGCCTTCTGACACAGCTGCCTCCTGCTTATGTTAACTTACATGAGAAGGAGGCGATTGTGTGAGAAAACCTTACGGAAAACACGTAAAGAAATCGTCAAAAATACCTTTAAAACGTTTTTATCCAAGCCAGTTAACTCACGTGATAATGTTTTATTATGCTCACCTGGATGACATGCGTTGTGCAGAATATGCGAAGCGGTAAAAGGGGGAACGTGTTCACACTCCACGGTTTTGATGTTTGGAGTGGCTAGAAATATCCCTCTCGATTGAAGACGATATCTTAATCATGTATGTGTCACCAGCTATCGCTTGTCTAGACACAACAAAAAAGATAACAGCATCACCTGTTTTTTATCGATGCGAAATATAAACTCAGTGTGAGAACCAGTTTTACTTCGTGGCAATGTGTCCCGCTGTTCTCCCTCTGTTTCTATAAACAGCATTCGTCAAACGGCAACAGATGAATAACGATGCGTCGAGGACCTTTACACAATGGAGGAGGACCGCATCCAAGTCAAGAATTAATTCACTGAAAAGGCGATGAAAAGAAAAAGAAACTTGTGTCAGCGATCGCGAGAACAAAGGCCACCAAAGCTTTATTTTACGGTGCTTGACTGCGATATACGCCCCTAGTTCTCGTATGTGGACAAACACCACCCTTCATGCCATGGACCATAGACATGCAGAAACAGACGGCGCATGCTTCAATCCCTCCTTTATGGTATCTGAAACCAAATAGATCAGACAGTTGTAGTCTCTGTACCTGGAATCAAGAACTGATTTCAACAACTGATGTCGTTGTTGTATTAGTGTCACACATGTAGTAATTCAGTTAACCAAATTTCCCCAAGAGTCGCAGTATTAGTCCGATAACCATCCTTGTTACGTTTGGCTAGGTGTAACGACAGCAAACGTTTCAAACACTGTCCCGACAATTCGTTTTTTACACAAACGATAGAATTGCAGTAATTCGACGATTTTCTGTTCTTGTTGGACTATGGGTGATTTAGCTGGCCGTTTTGACACGAGACCGAATATCGGTTTGACGGGAAGCACATAGTTTTCTGGCCATTTACTGAGGAGCACGTGTGATGTGTTTTATTATGCTTTGTGAAGTAATATCCGTAATGTCCGATTTTTACAGGGAATAAAAGGCTATGACTTCTCCTTAATCGAATACGGCAAACGATATAATATCGAGATAAGAAAGATGTGCCAGGATACGTTGCTTGTAGAGGGAATTCATAATACTGGGTTAGAGATTAACGTTCTGTTGTGTCAGAAATTTTCGCCTTTCGTAGAGTTTTAGTTCTGACGACCGACGTAGCCTACACCCCTACTTTCATCGAAGCAAGGATTTTGGAATATGATGGCTGCGTAGCTCGTGCAGTCATTTAGCTCGAAATTCTCCCTTTTGAAAGAGAGTGACCAAAATTTTCCCCGGTGCTTCGTCACTGGGCAAACTGTAATCACTTTTGTTACACGGGTGCTTCTGATGGTCGGCGAGCACTCGCACCTGTAGCAGTGTCGACAACTCACCGCTGTATACCCAGCCCCGGAAACGCGTATGGAGATGTAGTCACCTACCTTAGAACATTTACACATACAATTCCACACTTCGCGGCAGATCTCGTTGTGTGATACAAAGCCGAGTCGTCATAAGATGGACGCTTTCGTCGTGTTTAGTACGACCGACTCTGCAACGCCACATACGTGGCCCCTACATCTGACAGAGCTTTTCCTTAGACCCTTCTCACTGAAACAAGGCCTAATACGCAATTAAAACATTTAAATAGTGTACATTTAATCGATCGTTAGGAACAGGGCGGTTTACAAACGACAAAAGTACGCATTTCCTTCGCTTTATTCTGTTGCCAAAGCGTTTTTGTTCTAGTTGTTTTTTCCTCCGTGAAGTAGGACTGCGACATCGTTCACCCTCCGGCCTCGTACTTAAGCAGCACCGGAGTAGACTTGATGACGACAGAGGAGAAATCTGTCATTCGTAGCTACCCAAGGGGAATGTGATGTGCGCGTTTGAATTCTACATGATAGAAAACTACTAGGAACTGAAGTGAACCTAACCTTTGAGGTGACCAAATTAGGGCAATGACAATTACTATGCTACAACTACTGTCTACTATTAAAAACTTTACTTTCTGCTCAATACACTGACTTCATGTACGAGAGCGTGTCATATACGTTGCCTTTTGGTGAGAAGAAACTGTTAGCACCTATTTGTCCCGGCGCATTATCCTTATCATTGCTGGAAGTAGACGACAACGTCAGGCAGATTATGTTACTCTTGTGCCATAGGTATATGTTGAGACGAGAAAGAAGGAAACGGTATCACGTTATATAACGCCTTCTCATTCATTTTCGGTTGTTGAACATTAACCAAAGTAGGTGAAAAACAATTAGAATGAGAGACTTGAAATTGTGATCAACGCACAAGAGAGGGTACATCTTGGTCGACAGGCAGGACTTCCTGGAAACAAATACCCTCGATGGGAGTAACAACAGAAGGTCGTTCCCACGTCGCCTGAATGGGGGACGTCAACGGAACAGATAAATTTAGGGTCGCCTCAGTTTTCTGCTGTTTAGCCACTGCAACACCAGAAGGCTCAACGACTTCCCCACCTTTGTATGTTTCTGCAGGAGTTACTGCAGCTGTGGGAGGGATACTAGGAGAGACGCTAGCCACCTCAGCTTCCACGTCCGCACCATCGACCCTGTTAGTAGTGCAGGACTCAGCACTACAGGATGCAGCAACCAACAGACTCACTTGAGGGGGCGGTGTGTGAGGGGTAGATGTATCCGACTCCTCACTGTCCTGTATACGACGTCTCTCGTGTTCACTGTCTGCACTGCCAGTTTGGCCACAGCAATGTCAGGACCGTACTGTGGCGGTGTTGTTCCATTGCGCACGGAGAACAGGTGGCACCAACCTCGCGAGCGGTAGAAACGAGACCAGCCAACCCCAGTTTCCGACGCTCTTCAGAGGAGACCTTCAACAAAAATACCTCCCTCTGAACGTTAGGACTAAGGTTAGTTGCAGAGAAAGCACGTCCCTACTTGCCCTTATGCATTGCATGAGTGCGGTGATCAGAGATCTGTAAATGAGAAGGAATGTTTTGTTTGACTACCATGTCCACTGAACGGATCCTGCTATAACATTACAACCGGTATTAAATGGACTAGCTTCCCAGCGTATACCTCTCACATGACTATAAGAAAGAAAAGTCAACTGTTGTCAGCTTCTGGTGGGAGATTAAACACTCAGACATTTGTATACTTCAGTTCCTCGTTACCAGGAAGCAGCATACTTATTGAACCATCTCAGTGCTTAAACGGAACCTATGGAGGATAAAGCAACCTATCTACTTGTAGTTGATCCAAAAACTTAACGAAAAAGACATATCAGAATGAAAATAGACAGTATGAACGTGATCAGATGTTTCATCTATTGCATCAACGAGCCAGTCGTGAATCTCCAAAGATCCGGGCTGGAAGGAACCAGTGGGTTTGTCGAAACTGAAGCTGTGTTTACCTTTTCCCAGAACACCCATGGCCGATATTATGAGCGGACTACTCTGTTATCAGTGGACTCACACAACAACTGACACTAACGGCCTGACGACGATGTGCTTCACACGACGACACGAAAGACACCGAGAGAAAGCTGTCCAGGTGCGCGCATACTGTGGTGAGGCAGTAAACTGGCGACCCTCCCAGTCGGCACTCGTTGTGGAACTACCCCTGGACCAAGGCTGCAGAAATATCATAGAAGATTCTGTATCTTAAGACATCACATTTGAAACTCAGATTTCTCTGGTCACGCTGTTGCATTGAAGCTTTCACGACTTCCTGGATGACTAATTACACTACTAGACTGTAGAATGTGGCAACCTCATGCTTTGGCAAACAGTTTCTCCAAATATTATTTCACAAATATTTCTTTTGTGCGCGTTTGTGTGCGTGTTCCAAGCGAGGTATACAGCTAGCGTGCCTGACATTCCCACACTATGACCGTACACGCAATGTCGACAGAAACCACAAATGTGTAGCAATAGCTGTGGTATATTCGACGCCGCGTTTACGAGAGGTAACGATGAAATCGAGGTCCATCTTACCAGATTAAAATTTTTGTGGTTTCGGCAAACCACTGCAGACAACCAGCGTGGCTTTTCCTTGCACACGGGTTCTGTTGATTCTTGCCCCCATCCTTGTCTAGTGAGTGCCCATGTCACTGTTCGAATGGTCTCGAGGACAAGAGAACTTTAAAGTTCAAACTTTCCTCCTTTTTTTCAGGAACAGGTCTCGCTGTTTCGTTCGATACCTGTCACAGGCAATATGGTTTCGCTGAGGTAGCTACACTTAGTAATCGTGATATCAGCTGAGGGTCCTGCTCAAACTAAGTATACGAGAGCTTAGATTATGTAAGGGCCTGTGGAGACATGTCGGCTGATGCAGACGACCCCAGTTTTCTAAAAATATATATTAGTGCCCAAGAATGTTCATCTCCGCCTTAACCGTTAATTTACGTCTGCCACTTTCCTTAGACAGCCCCTACTGGCCTATTCTACGTCAACATCAAGAATTTGTAGTTCCAGTAGGACTGAGGCACGTCTTACAGTGCTGGGCAATCGACAGTAGACATTCATCTGATGTCTGGAGGGGGTGTCATAGGAATATCGGCGACACTCCAGGCCCTGGAAAATGAGACAAGGCAATTTCCAGCTTTGCAGGTGTGGAGTACACTACAAAGATCAAACTCTCATGTTTGATCGGTAAATGGCTACAGAAGTATTCTTCTGTAGTATAATTTTCCTGTAAGATTTCTATGTGCAGATTTCATGTTAGTTTCCAGTCAATCGTTAGTCCTGTGCATTTTAGTGAGTTACTAAACTGGATAGGATGGTTTCATGAGGCAGTAGTTGCGGGGGTGAAAAGCGGCGACTTGTCATATTCAATTGTACGGATCTTGGTATGGCTGGTTTCAAGGTGTCTTTGGTTGCACCTGGTTGAGGTGGGGTCGTCAACAGATTGGAGGAAACGGGCAGGGTGATTCAACCCACCCACTCCTACCATTTCCATAAAGAGTACATTTTTTTTGTCAGCTTATCCACTAACTCAATATTACCAATTCGTCATCTCTGCAGCTCTTACCATTCTGTGTGTGTGTGCGTAGAGGGTGAGGGACTAGTGTCTGTGCCCCTAGAACAGCATTGCACAGTTCCTCGTCTGCAGCATAGCGACGTGCAGATGCATGTGCCTCAATGACTCCCCATCACGTGTTGTCAGGTGTGGTGAGGTCAGGACTTCTTGGTGGCCATTTCAAGGGAGCCACTGTTGCTGATGAGCCACGACCTGTCCAACCAACTGAGAAATTGTTCCATATACACTTGTATTCGCAAGAGTAGCACGCGGCTAGAAATACTAAACAGCTACAACTGTGTACTGGCCTGCACCCTTTCCAGTAGGATATTGCAGCACCGACGGGCGTTACTCAGCCGGCCCACTGTTTCCCTGCTGACAACAAGACAGCGTCCCTGCACTCCGCGCAGCCGCTACGACAGTGCCGTCGCGTTGCCGTCAGCTTCTTCTCGACTAATTTTCTTGACTACCACGTGGCAAGCTCACAAGCCCTCTCACTGCGCTCTCAGTGTGGTCTGCTAGCGTCGATGTGATGGTGTATAAAGTGGTCAGGTGCTGGGCTAACACTAATTCAGACGTATCTGTGATTTCAGTCTTTCTCGGCTTATTCCACTGATGAATTCTTCTCGGGTTCTCAGCCGAGTGGTGGCGTGATGTTCGCCAGAAGATGATGGGTACGAAACTCATTGAAACGTTGCGACAAGACGACGCCACTACTTGGCTGATAACCCGAGAAGAGTTCATCACTGATTATTAACAAGAAATTCCTACTCAATATTTACAAAAAATTCATGTCGCCCAACCCATTCTTTTCTTTAAAAAATGTAATCATTACAATACTCTTCGTTAAATATTAATCCTGATCCAGTATTGATGGCAACTAGTGGTGATAGAATGACGTCAAATTTAAGATTATGACAATTACGACATTAGTGAAAGTTACTGCTAAAACTAGCTAACTGCTTAATACTAAAATTTAAATCCCAACATCCCTCTAAAAATGTATGTATTAAACCCTTAACAAAATATATAATCACAAGTTGACATCGAATTTCAAAGGATTTTTCGTAGAAAATCAGTTTAATATCAGAAATTATAATACACAGTGTAAACTACTTTGGGACTCCTACTCAAGTTTACACCCACAACTTTCACTCGATGCACAATTTAAGATTTACTCAAGTACTGTTCGGAAGTACCAGTCGTCATATTTTATTTCCCTCCTGTATTGTGTCCACTTCTTGGTGATATATTAAAAACATAATTAAATTCGCATGACGAAATCTCTCTTTCTTTGTCGCTGTGTTGTGTGCCTGTATCGAACTTTATACGGTAGACCGCTTTTCTCCCCTCTGTTGCCAATCTGAATGCGTGTATTTCCCTTTAGTGTTTGGAGTGAAGGTGGAACGCCACATTCACGCTCACGAGAAAGCCGAACAAGAAGTACGAGCTGGTCGCACAGGGCAAGATATGAAAAAAGTATAAACTTTCACTCGCTGACAAACATAGGAAAAAGTGCCAGTGTGTTACAATATGTTTAAATGACGTTCAAGGCTTTATGTGACGAGTTGGCGCATAAAATCATACCCATTAGCGTACATTCAATTGCTTTTCTTCATGATCAGACCCAGCCTTCGATACGTCGTCAAGCATGTGTTAGCAACCCCTGGACTCGCACATCCACAGTGTATATTCTAATACGGGGAGACATTTTAACTGAAAGTCGCTTGTCCGGTGTCTGCCGATAAATACGTCGTTTCAGTGTGTATGTTGTTCAGAAATACGATGCTGTGTTTCTTCGAACATGCATGCATGCATATATGCATGTATGTCCAGAACAACATTGCATTTTACTTCTGAAGAACACAGCAAGTGCAATTTTATACTCTCGTCCAAGGAGAAAACTTTGACCAAAACTTTAGTCACACTCTTTACTTTGTGTAGATCCTGTGTGACACGTCCGGGTTGTCTGAGGGAAAGTTTGTATAGTCCTTTGTAATCAGCAGTCCTAGAAATCATAAACAAATTAACTTGTGCATCAGAATGTAACCTATAGATGCTAATATCTGTAAGTAATGCTTTTCGGTGTACTTAATAACATAAAGAATTTTTGATACCTCCAACCGTTCAGTGCTTAGCTTTTCCGATGTTTATGTAATACCGCACAATTCCTTTCGTTATGATTCTTTGATACTCGAGGATATATCATACAAATCGATTCCTCCTATTACTCAGATTGTACCAGTACTGATTTCTATCAGTTCAACCGAATACTTCTTCATTACGTATTCGATTTAACCATCTTATCTTAAGCTTTGTTCTGTATATCATTTCCGATGCTGAATCAATGAGAGCATGACAGCTTTTTTTTCGCTTGCCAACGCATGGAGGGCATGTGGGCTTATGTTGCAAGGCCAGACCTTCTGCCAGTCACCTGCACTGGTCCCCTCTAACTAAGGAATAGGCTGCTGCCCCTCACCGGGAACCATATGTTGGTCTGGCTCCTGCATAGACGCCCCTTGCACGTTGTAGCATCTACAGTATGGCTGTTTGCATCACTGAGGCACATACACCAACCCACCTCTGTATGGCCTTGTTGCTAAACAGTGGAGGTGGAGTGGGGATTGGAGTATTGTAGTCTACAGTGCGGAATATTTTTCTTGGTTCATAAAAGACATGAGGGTATCACAGGTTCTCTGATTTCTCCCTTGCACTGATAATGGCCAGGTAAGACTGGCTGCTCTGACGTCTATATGTCTACTGAACCTTATTTTTTTCAGATTCTTATATAAAATTTTTTAATTCGGTGTTCGTATCTGAGGATATACAGTTAAAACTGAATGAAGCGATTACCAGTGACTGTAGATATAAAACAGAGAGGAAATTAATTACTGGTTCTTTATAGGTGTTTTGTATGAAGCCCTTGGTGACACGTACAACATTTAAGCCTCCAACCATTCCACGCCACACATTTAGAAGCGTATGTGGAATTTTTGGCGTAGCAGAAATGTGTGATTTGTGTTCTTCAATGGTTTCCGGCAAAGGCGGCGCAAACACAAGGTATTTCGCATGACCCCACGAAAAGAAAAGCTTGGGTGTCAGGCCCAAAGATATAGGAGGTAGAGACCGCAACGCCGCCATGGCAAGGTCGACGGATTCATAGTTTTGGGAGGTGCAGCTTCAAAAATGTGGAGCGGCTTTGGATTCTTTGCTCTTGCACAACGATGGAAATTCTAAAGTTTAATTTACATTGCCTGCAATACTTATGACGCTCACATCCCCGCTATCAAAATTAGGAACAGTTTGAGCACAAACAGGATTTCAGCTCACGCAAATCGCTAACCGCCTGCGGTCACAGCTAGGATATGACGCCAGCACTCGTGGCCGCACTTCCCACACACACACGTAAGCATGTGGAGTATTCTTGGCGCACATCCGCAGTCATCTCGTTACGCAAATAAGACATAACATGTCCTTAAACGGCAAGTGAATCGATACTGTGTGGAGACCTGTCTGTGGTGGACTAGTGTGCTGTTCTCGCCCACGTGATTTACGCAAACTGAATCTTAATGTGTAATGGTTACTCACAACCGTCGATAGCCACCAAGGCCGTATGTCACAAGCTCCTAATACTGTTTGATAGTTTATGCCTAAAATACATTTTCACATCGACCTCCCAATAGAGAATCTATAGTTTTTAAAAGGTTCAAAGAAATTTTGATCCTCATGTCAGACAGGTACCCCACTAACACAATCACGTAAAGCCCTATTTGGGAAGTAAGATCCGATCAGGTGTAAAATGGAAAGCACAGAGAAAATCCGATGATGTTTTAACGTACCTGTCGTGCGTTTCCTTCTGCTGTGGCAACGGACGCTCCAGCACTGTTTTGGATGGGCAGTTTTGATCGGCCACCATACATCCCGGACTTGATTCCCTCTGAGTTTTTATCTCTGCTCATATGACCTGCTCGCTTTCAGGACACCCTCTTGGAACAGACAGAGAGCTGCAGACCAGCTCAGAGATTTGGCGGACAGCACAGGTGGCTGCTTTCTGTGACAAGGATGTCGGAAAGTTGGTACAACGCAACGACAAATATCTAAGTCGGGGTGCCGAGTGTGTAGAGAAGTATCGCGATCGCGTAGCTAACTGTTACAAACAAAACACTTTATATTATCACTGTGGTTTCCATTTCGCGGCCGATCGCACCCTACTCTCCGAATAAATGTAAGGGAGGAGGGTATGGAAGGATGGATTGGGGGCGGGTTATAAAATGACTAATAAAATGAAGAAGCCATTATAGTGGGGGGGGGGGGGACAAAAGGGTAACTAATAAAGGAATAAGAATAAAAATGTGAAGTGACTGACTTTTTTTTAAATTAAGATACACCTATGGTAAATGGGCACTTTTAAATGTTAAAGCTAGGATCAAATATGGCATATGTTGGGTCATTGTGTGGGAATGATGTGTCCAAAGTGGAGGTATGGCTCAAGTGTGTATCGGTATATTCTCAGTGTGGATTCGTGTAACATAGTACTTTAAGTGTTAAATAGTTGTGATATTAAACTTTATTCCATAAATTTAATAAAACTATCATTGAGTCAAGATGGTGTACTCAGTAATGAAGCAAATCAGTAGACTCTGTGTCTAATAGTGCATTTTAATACAACAGTAGGCCATCTTAGGAAATTTACAACACTTGTAAGTAAGCATTACAAATATAGATTCTTATATGGTCATGTCATTTGTTTTGTATTTCACTGTTATTGTCTAACCTACTTTCAAAAGACACTTGATACTGGCACTTTGGAGATGATATCATGATTGTGTAAGTGTAAATGTAACACTGTAAATAATCAACAGTCTAATGGCGGTACTGACTTTAAAGAAAAAAATATTAATGGGTACATCATTTAGCCTAACGTAGAAATGGTGCAGAGCATGCAGCATGTCCATTTGTGCCGTCACAACATTGCCCTCGTCGATCTCGAGAGACGTGTTACACGCATGAGGGAGACGAGTCTGATGCCGAATCAGATGATACAGAGGAGTCAGTTGGTCCACAGCCCAGCGGACGTGGTTTGGAACGCCACCTCAACCCTCCCACTTGACGCCGCTCCACTCCTAATAATCGCGCCTTTACACGCCTGACGTCTGCAATACGTAGCAGAGCCTGATGCGCACTTTCTTAAAGGCCACATAAGAGAGCTGACAAGTGCGAGAATTATCGCACAATCAGCTTAACAGCTCATGCATCGAAGCTGCTTACAAGAATAATATACAGAAGAATGGAAAAGAAAATAGAGAATGCGCTAGGTGACGATCAGTTTGGCTTTAGAAAAAGTAAAGGGACGAGAGAGGCAATTCTGACGTTACGGCTAATAATGGAAGCAAGGCTAAAGAAAAATCAAGACACTTTCATAGGATTTGTCGACCTGGAAAAAGCGTTCGACAATATAAAATGGTGCAAGCTGTTCGAGATTCTGAAAAAAGTAGGGGTAAGCTATAGGGAGAGACGGGTCATATACAATATGTACAACAACCAGGAGGGAATAATAAGAGTGGACGATCAAGAACGAAGTGCTCGTATTAAGAAGGGTGTAAGACAAGGCTGTAGCCTTTCGCCCCTACTCTTCAATCTGTACATCGAGGAAGCAATGATGGAAACAAAAGAAAGGTTCATGAGTGGAATTAAAATACAAGGTGAAAGGATATCAATGATACGATTCGCTGATGACATTGCTATCCTGAGTGAAAGCGAAGAAGAATTAAATGATCTGCTGAACGGAATGAACAGTCTAATGAGTACGCAGTATGGTTTGAGAGTAAATCGGAGAAAGACGAAGGTAATGAGAAGTAGTAGAAATGAGAACAGCGAGAAACTTAACATCAGGATTGATGGTCACGAAGTCAATGAAGTTAAGGAATTCTGCTACCTAGGCAGTAAAATAACCAATGACGGACGGAGCAAGGAGGACATCAAAAGCAGACTCGCTATGGCAAAAAAGGCATTTCTGGCCAAGAGAAGTCTACTAATATCAAATACCGGCCTTAATTTGAGGAAGAAATTTCTGAAGATGTACGTCTTGAGTACAGCATTGTATGGTAGTGAAACATGGACTGTGGGAAAACCGGAACAGAAGAGAATCGAAGCATTTGAGATGTGGTGCTATAGACGAATGTTGAAAATTAGGTGGACTGATAAGGTAAGGAATGAGGAGGTTCTACGCAGAATCGGAGAGGAAAGGAATATGTGGAAAACACTGGTAAGGAGAAGGGACAGGATGATAGGACATCTGCTAAGACATGAGGGAATGACTTCCATGGTACTAGAGGGAGCTGTAGAGGGCAAAAACTGTAGAGGAAGACAGAGATTGGAATACGTCAAGCAAATAATTGAGGACGTAGGTTGCAAGTGCTACTCTGAGATGAAGAGGTT
The DNA here is from genome assembly GCF_021461385.2 of Schistocerca piceifrons. Classification (NCBI taxonomy): domain Eukaryota; kingdom Metazoa; phylum Arthropoda; class Insecta; order Orthoptera; family Acrididae; genus Schistocerca; species Schistocerca piceifrons. Next base: position 107,439,746 of record NC_060148.1, read on the forward strand.
AGCACAGGAAAGGAATTCGTGGCGGGCCGCATCAAACCAGTCAGTAGACTGATGACCAAAAAAAAAAAAAAAAAAGAGAGAGTTGTAAAATTCTTGCGTGTTCCGAAATTTCCGCGCTCTATCAGCGTACAGTCGTGTCAACGTTTGTCAGAATCTCGGGTTTGCCCTCTGAACTCAGCATTCCAAGATGGAGGCTTATCACGCAGCTGACCAGAGACTATGGTACAACACTTCCGGGTTCACCTTAATACGGTAAGGATCTCCATCTGCGATGTATTCAACACCCAACGGAATCAAAACATTTTCACCGACAGTCGTGTGTGACGTAATGTGACAGCCACTACACTGTGGTCCGTGAAGTCGGCGGGGATGGCATCGGTAGCCAAAGTCCTTTCACACGTCCGGTCAGAGTAAATATGTGACACCTGTTGCTGGAAGAAACAGTAAAATAACTAAAACTGACAGACGTCGGATATTTACAGACGCAAACAACGGACAGTTTAACTACTGAAACTTCCTGGTAGATTAACAGAGATTCGCACTCGGTCACGAGTTCGACTCTCGGTCCGACACACAGTTTTCATCTGCCAGGAAGTTTCATATCAGCGTACACTCTGCTGCACAGTGAAAATCTCATTCTGGAATTTAACTACTATCGACAGAAATAAAAATTAGGAAACTGGTATACAGGACGCAACACACAGTTAGAACAACCACCTGTCAAAATAGTATCCAAACATTTGTGTAACAAATGAATCACCTGTTCTTTAAAAAATTCGGATGGATCTAAAGTGCGTCACGTACTGGATGACGCATAAAGGATAATGGTCACGTGAAGAAAAGTCCATCTTATCCCTTTACCATTATCAAGGATTTCAATTCCTTCAATGGCAATGTCCTCCCCAAAAAAAACGTATGGACCACACAGGAGCCACATTAAACACACGCTAAAAACCGAGAGAAAAATTTACAAGAAGAAGCTAGCCGCAAATCCGATACAACCCTATTAATATTCAAAGGAAGAAGCGTATGAGCCAGCACACTTTAACAAACAAGAAGCTAAATTCGATCTCATGGCTGGCTTAATTACGTGACCAGATTGTGTCAGGGTCCGTTTCCGAGTCCGCTGACGCGTCCACGTTAGACCGAGCGGCTAGCCGGGCGGGCTTACCATCACTTACTCAGCACCGATTCAGTCAGTTAATATCGCTCCTCTGAAACACTACCAGCTCTTCACTCACTCAAAGTAAAGAGTGCTATCGACAAGGTACCGTAAACGGATTCCTTTCCACATTTCTGCACGGCTTTTGATACCGTTGCTCACAAAAGACTTGTAGTCACATTGCGTGCCTATGGAGTATCGTCCCAGTTGTTCGTCTGTAATCGTGTATTCCTGTCCGAAAGGGGACAGTTCGTAATAACTGACGGAAACTCATCGAGTAAAACAGAAATTATATTTGGCGTACGGAACGGAAGTGTTAGAAACCGTCTGCTGTTTCTAATCTGTATATACGGTTTAGGAGCCTATATGAGCAGCCCTCTGAGTGTGTATGCACATGATGCTATCGTGTTTCGGCCAGGAAAGTCAACATAAGCTCAAAACCAGTTCGTTTTGTACCAGCGAGATGTAGAGGAAGGAGTGTCACGCAATATGATCTGCGGGTTTGGGGTGGCAATAAGTCAGACAAAGATGTTTTTCGTTGCGGCCAGACAAATTCAGTCAAAAACTTTCTCCTGCGAATATAGAAATAATTTGTGGATGTCCATCTACATATGAAGGAACGATGGTCGTAATAAAGTACAAGAAATCGGACGTAGCATGGGAAGATACAAGTGTCATTTCTCATGCACGATGTTCGAGAGCGGAAGTGTACAGAAATAGGCTGGAGGTGGTTCGACAGACCTTCTGCCAGGCGCTTTAGAGTCAATTACGCAGTGGCCATGTACACGTGTTGTCCTCCTACACACTACATCTGGTCAACACTTGTTTGTGGTATAGGCACTGGTCCGATGGTACTTTACCGGCTGGTATGTCCTTTGCACTTCTGTACAGCCACTGCCGTGATATCCATTTCAGCATTCTTACGGTAGTCGAGCGTTGGTCCCCCTCTGCAGTTTCAACCTCCAGTACTTCCCTCATTAGAAACTCTACAATTCCTTGAAGTCTCAGTGTGACCTCTCAGCCCAACCAATCTTTTAAGCAAGTTACAGCTTAAGTTTCCGTTTTTCCCATGTCAATGTAGTACTTCCACATTAGTTACTCGATCTACGCATCAAATGTTCAACAGTATTTTGTAGCGCCACTTTTTAGAAGCATCTGTTCCCTTCTTGCCTAAACTGCTGTTCAACATAAGACAAATAGCTTCAGGAGAAGTTCGTAAGATTTCTATTTACATTCAATGGTAGTATATTCCTCTTTTTCAGATACGCTTTTCTTCTCTTCAGAATCTCGTTTCCTGCTATTACTTTTTTATTTTGTCGCTCTTTGTTTCGTCCAACTTCAGTTAGAGCAAAGCTCATGCCTACATAATTCGTTCAGCAGCGCATCTAATTTCATTACATCCCATTATCACTGTTTTACTTTGGTAGAATATCATTTACAACCGGTTTTCAAGATATTATCCATTCAGTTCTATTTCTGTCCCATGAGTTTCGGCGTCGCTGCCGGAACTGTGTCATGCAGAATGCTTAAGGGTTTTGCTTCTCGCCCCAGAACTTTCATTTCCTCACAAAACTTCTCTTCCTGTTCCTTTACTTGTTGCTTAGTAAACAGATAGTTCAACATGGAGATAGGCTGCAGCTCTCCATTTCAACACTGTTTCTGGTTTGATGTGGTATTCCAAATGACCCCTGCATGGTCTGCAGGATTAGGATCTGTTTGCTTAGTGAACCATTCAAGGCGCGACAGATTGCTTGAAGGTTCCTAAAAGCAGGAACGTTTGTGTACCAACCTGGAAGATGTAACTGTCCATAGCACATTCGTCATGAATGAGTAGGATGAAGGACAACACTTGGTCACCAAGAATGTTGAAATATACGACCTGATTTATATACGTGATATTCTGATATTCATGGTACATTATCATAACATCAGAGAAGCGTCTGCAACCTGAGCAGTGCCCTCAACACAGGGCGAGTTAAACTGCTCACTGGACTGTCAGTGGCCTTGACACCTCACATCATTTGAAAGACGCGACCGCTCAGGGCACACTGCACTCGCCTTCCCCCCCCCCCCCCCCCCCCCACCCACACACACACACACACACACACTCCAGTCAGCCTCTGGACAGTTCCTGTGCTGTTTGGCCCACTGGAGACGTGCAGCGTTATGTGCCACTGTGGGCGATGGCCTACTTACAGGTACCGAGCTCCACATCTCCTCTCTGTGCAGCTATTATAGGAAATGTTCGCTTGGAAACTGGTTGACATGGACCTCGATTCACTGGCAGAGAACTGTTGTACTTAGAATCAAAGGACACACCTCCAACGTATTCCACTCTCCTAAATTTCTCACTACCATGCCCTGCAAAGATAGCCATCTTGTCTGTGATGGATGCAACAATTTATGAATTTTGATATCTAAAAACTTTTTTAATTCATGCAGTTGCTCCTGTCACCTAACAGTGGTTTTAAAATGTTTATGAATGTTCCTAGCTAGGTCGCCCAATCTCTGGGAAAACATTTACAAGCTTTACCAGCACATTTGTGAAGAGAGTAAAATATGAATTAGGAAATAATTAGTTCAGGAAGTTTTTCAATTAACCGAATAGCAGCAGCGATTCTTGGACGCTTCATATAATTACAGTCAGCAGAAGCAAATCTTATAACATTGTTTTCAGGAAAGTTGTACTAAAAAATGAAAGAATTAGATTAGAATAAAACGTTTTACTTGTTGCACCTTATCATTTCACCGTGCCTAGAGATTTCACAAAGGTTCCAAAATTTACGTTCAACTTTATTTGTGTCCTCGTAAAATTTTTGAGAGCAGATAGTAAATCCTCGGTGTTCACTCTTGTCTATCTGCAGTCTACTTCCATAATGTAAGCATTACGGCCTGCAATTGTAGTAATATTTTAATATACTAGCTTATCTTGAGTTACTTAAGTACTCCAGTCCACATGTTCAATTTCATTACTCATCCGACACTGGCGTGATTTCATTCCTAATTAAAAACGTTCTTTCTTACGGATTACATGAACCAATCGTTCACCATAGAGCGACTACCGATCAGAGACCTGAAAATTACATTTCCTGAAATTCAGTATGTCTACATCCTCTGTTTTGCTCCTCCAAACACCAATATGAGACCACCACCTTCATTCTGGTAGCGAAATTCTGAAATAGATCAGTTCAGCTGCTCCTCTGCAATTAACAATGGAATTCCCATTGCACTCGTAATTTTATCGCCCTTCCTTTTAATTTCACCGAAGGCTGTTTTGACTTTTCTATTCCTGAGTCACTCCTTCCGTCTATTATTTATGTCTTTTTCGATTTCTTCACATTTCATGCAGCCATTCCACTTTAGCTTTCATGCATTTCCTGTTTATTTCATTCCTAAATGACTTGTATTACCTTATTCCTGTTTTGACTGCACGTTTTTGTACTTCCTCCTTTCGTCAGTCAGCTGAAGTATTTCTTCTGTTAACTTCTCTCTGTTTCCACTCAATTACCTTCCTTTTAGCTATGTTCCTCTTTCCAAATTGTATAGTTCCTCTTTTTATAAATGTCCATTCCTCTTCAACTGAATTTCCTTCTGAGCTATTCATCGGCGCTGTTATTATAGCCTCAGATATCTTCAACCATATATCTTTATTCATGAGTATTTCTGCATCCCAGTTCATAGCGCATTATTTCTTCCTGCCAAATTGTTAAACTTCAGTCTACTCTTCGTCATTACTAAATTGTGATCTGAGTCTACATCAGCTTCTGCGTGTACGTGATTCTAGTACTAGATTCCATATCTCTTTTGATTTCGGAATCTCTGCCTGACCATGATGGCATCTAACTGGACTTTTCCCATATTTCCGAGTCTTTTCCTAGTACAAGCCTATCCCTACCACTCATAAATTCTGAATAGAGCATTCGCTATTACTACCTGCAGTCTACTGAAGCGCTCAATTAGACTTTGTCCTCTCTCATTGTTACTGCCAAGCCCATATTGTCCTTTAACATTTGCTTCTACTCCCTCCCCTACAACCGAATTCCAGTTCCTCGTAACTATTTTGTTTCCCCTCCCCTTTCATACTGAATTACCCGTTCAGTACCCTCATATATATTCTCCATATCTTCATATTCTGCTTGAAACATCGGCAAGTATACATGAACTATCGTTGTAGATGTTGGTTTGCTGTCGATCATGATGAGGAAAACCAATATTTTAGGCACACTCTATGGTTTGGTTACGTCCGTAGGACACATTTGGGTTGAGGTCTGAGGTAAAGTTTGTATAGTTGTTTGTAATCAACAGGACTGGAAATCATGAACGATGAGTTGTAAATTGCATTGCGTATCTGGATTAAATATATGGATGCTACTATCTAGAAGTAATGGTTTAAATTGTAGCTAATGACGTAAAGAATTCCTGATAACTCCAACCATTCAGTGTTTAGCGTCTTCCCTTTTTATGTACCACGCACTTCGTTCCATTACCTGATTTACTATTCCTTGATACTTCAGTTCATGTACTGTCAATCGATTCCTTCTATGTGTTTCATCACTTCGATTCAGCACCTGTTCATTAAATACTCGATGTACCCATCTTCAGCGTTATTCACCATAGGCTGCTGCCCCTCTTGGGAACCCCATGTTGGTCTGGCTCCTGCATAGACGCCTCTTCCATGTTGTTGCATCTACACTATGACTGTCTGCATCACTGAGTTACGCAAGTGACCCCACGGCGGTCTTTTCGCTAAACAATGCCGGTGGAGACGGGATTGGTCTAATTTAGTTTACAACGTCGAATATTTTACTTAGTGCACAAAAGACATGGGGGTACGACAGTTTCTCTGGCTCTCCCTTGCACTGATAATCTCCAGGTAAGATTTGCTACTCTGATACCTATACGTCTACTTAATCCCATTAATATTCCCCTTATTCTTTAGCATTTTGTTGTTATATAAATATGTTGAATTATGCATATGTATTTTTAGATGTACAGTTAAAACTTAATGAAGCGGGTACCAATAGGTGTTGCTATTCGAAACACAGCAAATTTATTTTAGATTGTTTGCATGAAGACGATGATGACACGTGCAACATGTAAGAGACAAACCATGTCACGCCATACATTTAGAAGCGTATGTGGAGTAACCGACGCTTCAGAAATGGGCGAATAGTTTTCGGCAAATGTGGCATATACACAAGGTATTTCGCATAACCCCACGAAAAGAAATCCTTGGGTGTCAGACCCAGAGGTCTAGGTGGCAGAGAACGCAGTGCCTCCATGGCAAGGACGACGGATTCAACGTATTGGGGGCTGCTGATTCAAAAGCGTGCACCGGCTTTCGATCCGGTGCTCTTGCACAACGATGGAAATTCTGAATTTTATTTTTCGTTTTCTGTACTGCTTATCGACGTACCGGCAAGAGTCGCCTGCAGTAACGTGTCACCACTGCAGTGAGTTTGGGTTTGTCCGTGCGCTGCGCCCCCTACTGTGTGGACTCGGCCCGTGTCGCTCGCTGGCCTCCCTCGCCCTGTGTTGCTGTGACGCCCGCAGCCGGGATGGCGGAAACTGGAAGCGGCTCAGACCGCAAACGGGATGTTAGCTGCCCGCTGACCGCTAACCGCATGCAATCGCAGTGAAGACATGACGCACTTCCCACACACACACACAGACGTAAACGAGTCGAGTATTCCTGGCGCACCTCCGTAATGGTCCAAATACGCAAATACTACTTGGAGGCGAGAAATCGCGATCCTGCGTTAGTAGCTTCCCGCGGATCGAGAGATTTATACCAAATATATTAATAAGCGACGGTACTAATCTCCTATTGAGCACAGAACAGGTCACTATCCAAGAAGAAAGGAAAAAAGCATGGGAAACTTAAAACAACGGAATATCACCAAGATTGGCACTGTGTTATAAAAACTCAAAATTTTGCGCGGACTTTAATGCGAGATGCTTTTAATAGTTTCCACAACGGAGCTTTGCCTACACATCTGGTAGAAAACCCCAAAGAGATTCTGGTCGTATGTAAAGTGGCAAGACACAATCGGTGCCATCTCAGTATGATGACTGATCAAAGTGCCGCTAAAGCGGAGTCACGAAATGCGGTAAATATTACAAAATTTGGTCAATAACAGCAGTCGACTTGAGTAAGTTAGAAGTAGATATCCTCGATGTAGAGGAGCAACTTATACCACTTAATAAAGGCAACTTTTCCGGCCGAATTGTATATCAGTCACGTCCCCTACGAGTATGGTGGTATATATTTAGAAATCATCTACAACCACTAACTCGACAAAATATCAGCCCGTAATGAATGGAAAGTTCGACACGTCACACCAACAGTCACGAAAGCAAACAGGAGTAATTCCATGAATTACTGGCCCATACCACTAACGTCGATCTGCAGTAAGATTTGGAACATACACTGGGTTCGATCATTATGAATTGTCTCGGGGAAAACGGTCTATTGAGACATACTCACCACCGATTCAGTAAATATCGTTCTTGTGAGGCACACCTAGCTTTCATAGTAGCGAGAGCTATCGACAACGGACTTTGAACTGGTTCTTTTCTTGATTTCCAGAATGCTTTTGATACAATTTCTCAGAAACGGCTTGTAATCATTTTGCAAACCCATTGAATTTTGTCCTAGTTGTGCGACTGGATCCGTCATTTCCTGGCGGAAGGGTCATTGGGCGTACTAACTGACGGAAAGTCATCGAGTAAAACAGAAATGGCATTATGGGTGCGAAAGGGAAGGGTTATAAACCGTCTGCTGTCCCTAACATGTATAAACGATTTAGGAGACAATTTGAACAGCTTTGTCAGAGTGTTTGCACATTATTCTGCCGCTAACCCTCTAGTAAAGTTGGCATAAGATCAAAACCAATCGCCAAATGCCAATTTATTTAGCCAAAAGTGACAACTGACTCTAAACAATGCACAGAGGTAGGTGATACACATGAATACGAAAAGAAATCCTTCACGTACCGGATACGTAATAAATCACACAAATATAAAAACTGTCAATTCAACTAAATACCTAGGAATTACAGTTACGAACTATTCGAATTTGAACGATGTTACAGAAAATGTTGTCGGAAAAGGAACCAAAGACTGCGTTTCGCTGGAGTCCCTAATCTTGTTAGTATTCTTAGTTCATCTACATTCTAACTTATATTTCTAATACCCAGTGTCAAATTGGAACTGCTGTTACTGTTGATGAGATTTGATACACCTGCCTACCTGATCCTGGAGCGCGGCCATTCCGCGTCCGGCGGTTTGGGCAGGTGCCCATCAGCCTTTGTTGGTTTGTTTGTTGACTATTTTGGTCCCTAATAAATTCCCTCATAATCTTGCGTGATACCTCGTTTGCCAAACTATTTCGGCTATGATAGGTGTCAGCACGTCGTATTATGGAGAAGATGTCTCTGTTCGGTGGTTGTTGTCTTAAATCATACGCTACGTCGTCATATGTTGGACAGTCATAGATGATATGTTCAGCTGTGCCGTCCCGACGAACACCACAGTCACACGCTGGTGTAGCCCGTTCACCAAATCGACGTAAGTATATGGGATATTGCCCATGCCCTGTAAGAAAGTGGAGCAGTCCTCTACTTGGCTCAAAGTAACCCCTCTCTAATCTTTCCTTGTTATTAGGGAGCAGTTGAAATACCCTTCTTCCCGTTTCTTCATTTTCCGGTGATTCCTGCCATAGCTCCTCCCCCCCCTTTATCTGATAGCAAACTCGTCACCTAACTGTACCCCCATGATTTCCCTGTTTTTTTTATCTTTCCTTTGTTTATCCAGTACCATGCTGCCTGCTCCTGTATATTGATGTCTAATGGATACAGCCCCATTAACACCAACAAGCCCCCCCCCCCCCCCGAGTAGGAGTTCGATATGCCCCAACAGAGCGTAACAGCACATTCCTCTGCACCCTTCTCACGGTCATGGCAGGCCTCGTGAGCCTGTGTGCCCAGACCCCACACCCATATCCTACTATTGATGTTGAAATACTATTGTGATAGTGTTTAATGAGATTGGGTTTCAGATGGAATCTTTTATGACCTATGTTGGTGAGACTGTTTAAAACTTGTAGGGCTCGTTGAGATATGGTGTCTATATCTGACGTATAATTCCACTTTTCATCAATTACAACCCCTAAATATCTGGCCTTGCAGCGCCGTAAAACTGGCGTTTCTTTGATTCTAATGGTTGGATTTCTAATCAGGCTACCTTTCACAATAGATACGTGGATCTGTGTGGTACAATCCTTATTTTCGCTTCGTGGCACCATTCTGAAAGTGATGTTATTGTTTTTTCCACTTTAGGTTCTAGGTCCTCACAGCTGTGGCAACCAACCAGCATGAGGTCATCTGCGTAGGCCGTCATGTCTAGTATGTCCTAGCTGAGTTATAATTTCTCTAGCATCGGTTCTATATTTACATTCAAAGAGAGAGTCCCCAGTGCAAATCCATGGGGCAACCCTTTGTGATGGTTTTACTTATTTTCCCTCTAGGCGACGATAACCAAACCTCCCTGTCCTCGTAACAGCTCCTCAGAGAGCCACGGAGGGGCCCTGAGCACTCCTTCTCACACAAGGGGGAGAAGAGCGAGGGCCACCACAGGTTGTCGAAGGGGCCACTGATGTCCACCATGATGCCTACCACATACTTGCGTGGGGCTGAGCTGCAGACCTCAACCGCCAGGGCAGTTGCGTCAGACACCTATTGCCCCAGCCACAAGCTAAACAGCCTGTTACTCATCCTGCACAGTATCCTGTGTATCGCCAGTCTGTCAGCCAAAAACTTCTCTATTAATTTCCCCAGGATATCTAGGAGACATATCTGCCTGTAGGAATTGCTTTCCTTATGGTCCTCAACTTTTCCTTTCCTTATAATTACCACATTTGCCCTTTTCCCGATTTTTGGAAATTTACCAAGCCTTAGGCATTCATTGAAGAGCCTTGAAAGGGGCTGCTAGCTGATAGGCGAGGAATTGTACAGCCTCTGCTACTATGCCATCTGGCCTTGGAGCCTTCCCTCTTCTGAAAGATTTAATATGTACTGCCACTTCTTCCTTCGAAAAGGGATACACCATGGTGTTGTTGCTGTACTCTGCATGATGTTCCTTACAGATAAGGCATTGAATCTCATTGTTCTCATTCTCCTCATCATCTGGTAACAGAATCTGTAGAAGGACATCGGCAGACTGCTGCCAGGACTCTGTCATTTGGTCGCCATCTCTGATTGTCGAGAGAACCTTGAGAGATCTTAATTTTTCTCTCTGACCAACTTATAGGGGCCTCCCCTACGGGCAGTGGCCAGTTGGTGCAGCACATATCTTTCCCAGCTTTTAACCCTAACCCCCTCAGTTCTTTCTGGAAGACCTTTTTGGCTGCCCTGTATCGCTGCAGCCAGAACTGTTTTTCTTGCCAGACGACACTTCGCTGGTGATACTTCCTCGCCTGTCTCACACACTGGTGCATACGTTGCAGTTCGGCAGTCCATTGTGATGGGGAGGCCGCAATGGCTCTCCTTCTGGGTGGTACAGCAGCTTTCACCACTCTAACTACAGACCCCACCATCTTTTCAGCATACCTATCAACGTCTACATCACCCTCAGGCAACGGATGAATGTCACACTCCAGAGCTAGGCATTACCAACATGTCTTATTGATGTTGTATTGGATCTCCCACCCCAGGTCCCAGTGGCACTACTCGTCACTAAGGCTAAACACAATCAGATTATGGTCACTTGTTGTGACTTTATCTAGGACTCTCCAGTTCGATGTTACTGATGGCACTGGGTGTTGACAGGATGACATTTATGTTTTTTTCCAAATCCACTTCGACCTCTACAGGTGTGGGGATTCCCTGGTCTGTTTGCCACAACGAGTTGGGAGGCCATGATTAACTCTTCAGCCTTCTCCCCATTTGCATTTCTGGTGCCGCTGTACCATAGGGGGGGATATTTTATTTTTTATTTATTTATTTAACCTGATCAGATTAGGGCCATCAGGCCCTCTCTTACATCGGACCAGTGTTTCACACATGCAGCATTTCACACATCAGAGTTACATCATGACAATACTTTAAATAAGAAAATTAGATTACTCTAGTCACAATATGAATAAAGAATAATGACTAAGACCTAATAAAGTAAGTACTGGCAGTATTTTTACGACAGGTGCTATACATACAAATTATGATAAAACTAATAATAGTAACAGTAAAAAAAATTAAATAATAATGATAAACATGAGAAAAATTGGCAATAATAATGAAGATTTGTGCAGATGTACATTAATATCTTGGTGTGTAAGGTAGATGTTTACTAGTATAGCGAGTTTTTGGGGAGGGAGACTTAAGGAGGGGGAAAGAGGGAAGTAATGAGATGAAGTGCATTTGTGTACAAAGGAAAGCATTACTGTTGCTTAAGTAGATACGTCATTAACTGTTTTTTGAAGCTGGACATGTTTTTAAGTTCTCTAACATACCGAGGGAGGTTATTCCAGAGTCGGGTTCCTGCTACTGTAAAGGACTTGGAGAAGGCGACTGAGCGATGCAGTGGAACAGAGAGGATTTTATTATGATGGGAACGTGTGTTTCTGTCATGTTGTTCAGACATAAGCGTTAAGGATGAGGAGAGATATGAGGGACAGTGTACATTTATAAGGCAGTAGATGAGGCAGAGAGTATGGAAATCTCTGCGTTTGTCTGCACGCAGCCAGGACAATTTTGCATATGCTGGTGAAATGTGATCAAAAAGTCGAATGTCACAGATATATCGGACACAGGCGTTCATGACCAGTTCCAGACGTCGCGAGTTTTCCTGAGAGAGGCCTTGTAGGATAATATCGCTGTAATCAATGATCGGGAATATAAGCGTTTGTACTAATTTCTTTTTCAGATCGAAAGGGAAGAGTTTTTTATATTTTTGTAGGACATGAAGGGATGCTGATGCTTTTTTGCACACTGCAGTTACGTGCTCTGTCCAATTTAGATTTTCATCTATTATTACTCCCAAACTCTTTGCTGAGGGAGAGAAGTTAATATTTGTTCCATTTATTATAAGAGATGGTACAGATTCCCGATGTTTTGGGCTAATGAGCTTAGAGTGACCAACAAGTACCGCTTGGGTTTTAGATGGGTTTAGTTTTAGTCCTATGTCCTGTGCCCATTTTGATAATGCATCGAGATCAGTATTGAAGTTTTCAATAGCTTTCTTCAGATTGTTTGTGTTGTGTCGGTAGCTGTGCCGACACCGTGAAGTTAATTGCTGAAAATGAACTCTGGACTAACGCTGTAGCCGATAGTGCACGCACGGCATAAAGCAGACGGGCGTGAAGTCTGGAACATGAGAACTTATAAATGAATAAGAAGAAAAGTATGTAGATGCTTATTACTTATCTTTTATTTAGTCCTTGGAATACATCTCTCTTGAATACTCGTAAGCTATAGGCACTGATACAAATGGCGCCTTGCTAGTTCGTAGCCCTTAACTTAGCTGATGGCTATTATGTCTCTCGGCTAATGAGAGAGAAAGGCTTCGTACAACTGGGCGGTAGCTAGGTTCTCGTACAACTGGGGCGAGTCCTCTCTCGTATCACGAGACCTGCCTTGGTGGTGGCGCTAGGTCTGCGATCACAGTGGCGACACGCGGGTCCGACATGTACTACATGGACCGCGGCCGATTTAAGCTACCACCTAATTATTGTGGTGTCTGGCGGTGACACCACATTCCTCCCCCGCAAATCGGCGAACGGTCGTGAGATAAGGCTTCCGCCCGCCGTGGGGAGGACCACATGTTGACGTAGGCGATGAGGTGGGGAGCCTAACAACAGGCGAGGCTGTGCCACCCGCACCCGGCCATTCGGTCCGAGGGGAGCTAGGAAACGCCTGCAAAACTAGCCCAGGGTGCACGTCAACATGCGGTGTAGGCGCCCGTAATGAGACAGGAGGGACCGAAGGGTCGATTTCCATTGCGTCGGGGTAGCCGACGCGCGATGACGTCATGTGGTCCGGAGCGGGCGGGAGTTCCATGGCGGAGGACAGCCGGTCACGGGAAGCGATCGGCGGCGCGTGACCCTGGGAGGCGCTTGGCGGCTGCAACGAAGCGTCGAACGCGGGCGGCGCCGGCGGCTGCTGCTGCTGCGGCGGCGGCGGCGCGTCGCCATGGGGCAAAATGGAAGGCATCGTCGGGAACACCTGGGGATGAGGCGAGCCAGTAGATGGGTCCCCAGGGCGCTGACCGGACGGCACCGTCGCTGAAAGCAGACGGGGAGCGGCAGAACCCGAGCGACGACATAGGCGCAGCTGATTGAGATGCCGACGCACCTCACCAGAGGCCCCCAAAACCAAATACATCGCGCGGCCGAGGCAGCGAAGAATGCGCCCTGCGAGCCAACGCCGTGAACCGCGATAGTTGCGATAAAATACAACGTCGCCTGGAGCAAAAGCAGGAGTCTGCCGCTGCACAGGAACCTGATGCGGCGGATGCAGCAAAGACATCAAGGTGCGATGAGGACGACCGTGGAGCAACTCAGCCGGCGAGCGACCATCTCGGGGCTGAGAGCGATACGAAGACAAAAAGAGCAACAATGCGTCCTCCCGAGAATGCGACTCTTTCAATTTCAACATCTGTGACTTGAAAGTCCGGACCAAACGTTCCGCGGCACCGTTTGACTGAGGCGAAAACGGCGCGGATGTCAGATGTTGAATACCATTGGCCTGGCAGAATGACTGAAATTCTGCGGACATGAATTGTGGGCCATTGTCAGAAACAATAGTCTGCGGAAGACCCTCAATGCAAAAGATAGCAGACAACGCTTGGATGGTGGCGGAGGACGTCGTGGAAGACATCCGGACAACAAAAGGAAAATTACTGAAGGCGTCGACCAGAACCAACCATCGAGCATTCCAGAATGGACCAGCAAAATCAAGGTGCAAGCGTTGCCATGGGGAAGTGGCTTTTGGCCACGCAAAGACTTTCCGCGGCGGTGCGGACTGTTGTTCGGCACACGCCGGGCACGAAGAACACATATTCGTAATCGCAGCATCGATTCCGAACCAAGTACAGTGCTGACGAGCAAGTTGTTTCGTGCGCACGATACCCCAATGTCCTTGGTGAAGAAGCCGTAAAACAGAGGACTGTAACGAACGTGGGACCACGACTCTGGACTGATCATTATCAGAACGCAACAACAAAACACCACGTCGAACAAAAAGTCTCTCCTTGTGAGCAAAAAATCGGCGAACCAACGGATCCTCGATCCGAGACTTTGACAAAGGCCATTGCGTAGCAACAAAACGTAAAACAGTAGCAAGGACAGGGTCAGCAGCTGTGGCTGTAGCGACACGACGAAAATCAATCGGAAACGATTCGATCACTTCATCGGTTTCCGAATCAATGAACATGCAAGCAAGTTCGGAAGAATCGAATGCTTTATCCTCAGCAACAGGCAAACGGGACAACGCATCGGCGTTTCCGTGCCTAGCAGTGGGCCGATACAAGATATCGTAGCGGTACTGCGAGAGGAAAATAGACCAGCGAATGAATTTCTGCGCTGTACGTGGAGGTACAGGCTTGGTCGGATGAAAAAGCGATGTCAAAGGTTTGTGGTCTGTGATGATGGTAAAGTGACGACCATACAAGAAATCATGGAACTTAGTAACACCAAACACGAGAGCCAAAGCTTCTTTCTCTATCTGGGAATAATTTCTTTGCGCAGACGAGAGCAATTTGGACGCAAAGGCAATAGGGCGATCATGCGAGCCAACTTTGTGCGCAAGCACAGCACCGATCCCGAAATCCGATGCATCTACCATCAACAAAAGGGGTTTCTGGGGATCGAATGGCGTAAGGCAAGTATTAGAAAGCAACGCCGATTTCAACTGGCGAAAGGCGCGTTCGCATTCCGGCGTCCAGACGAACGGAACACCTTTACGGCGTAAGCGATGAAGCGGAGCTGAAATGGAAGAGGCATTGCGCACATATTTATTGTAATAATTAATTTTACCCAACACACTCTGTAGCTGTTTCACATTTTGAGGGGAAGGCAATTCTTGTATGGCACGGAGGTGCTCTGGACTCGGATGTATGCCTTGGGCATTAATGACATGTCCCAGGTATGGTAAGTCACGAGCAAAAAACACACATTTGTCCTTCCTCAAGCGAAGACCATTTTGCCGCAAGACCTGAAATAATGTTCGTAAATTCGCAAGATGATCTGCTTCTGTCTGTCCGGAGATCACTATATCGTCCAGATAGTTTGCGGCAGTAGGGACCGACGCACAAATAGTTTGTAAATATTGCTGAAACAAGGCAGGGGCGGATGCACACCCGAATGGCAGTCTTTTGAAGCGGTACAATCCAAGATGCGTGTTAACCACCAACACGCGCTGGGATTCGTCGTCCACCGGTATTTGCAAGTACGCATCGGCTAGGTCCAACTTTGAAAAATATTTTCCCGGGCACAGTTTAGCAAAAAGATCTTCCGGGCGGGGCAAAGGAAAAGTAGCAGTCACTAGCTGTGGATTCACTGTGGCCTTGAAGTCCACGCAAAGTCTCAATTTTCCGGAAGGTTTTGGCAAAATGACTAAGGGTGAGGCCCAGAGAGAAGCTTGCACACGTTCAATTACACCCTGTGATTCGAGATCGTGTAACGTTCTGGCGACCTCATCACGCAATGCGTGGGGAACATTGCGCGCCCTGAAAAATTTCGGTTGCGCGTTGACCTTCAGTTCTAAATGTGCTTCATAGTTTTTAGCGCAACCTAAGCCCGGTGCAAAAATGTCTGCAAATTCGTCACACAGCCGAGAAACACTGTCTGTAGGCACAGTCTGATTCACCGATAGGACCTGATTTACAATAGACATGTTAAACAACCGAAATAAATCTAGACCAAACAAGTTCACTGCAGAAGAAGAACGAAGAACGTAAAATGACACAAGTTTCGTTTGTCCCTTGTATGTTGCAAGAAGGCTGCACTGTCCTAACACAGGAATTTTCTGTCCGGAATATGTAGTTAGCTTAACATTTGCGGAACGCAACGGAGGTGTGCCCAGTTGTTTGTACGCGTCGTGATTGAGCAATGAAACTGCAGCTCCGGTATCGAGCTGGAATGGTATCACTTTGCCTTCAAAGTCTAAGTCCACAAAAAGTTTATTGTTCTGCTGACGACAAGAGCGACTGTTTTGTGCAATTTGAATAGACGCTGGTACAGAATCACTTGCTAATTGACGTGATTTCCGGCGACGTCGACGCACAGTTTTTGTGGGACGATCACAGTCACTGTTAGAGAAAGTGTCACTGGACGAAGTGGAATTAACGACATGAATGTCCATAGGCGAAGGTCCACGAGCCTGAGTGTCCATGGTTCGATTCCGGCGCGAAGCAAAGGGCCTGGAATGATCGTTATTGTCTGATCTGAGCTTTTTCTGGCAAACACTTTGAACATGTCCTTTCGTATTGCAGAAAAAGCAAATAGCTTGGCGTGACGGGCAATGTTCACGCGAATGTCTAGTAGCACACCGCGGGCATGATTTCACGGCATTTGTGGGCTGGCGCGGCACACCTGGCTTAGCACGCGGCGGTCGCTGTGTCGACGTGCGCAAGGCCCGGTTACCGGGCCGCGCAGCGCGTCCAGCGGGCCGGTTAATGTTACACACGGCTGGCGAAGTTTCAAAAGATTCCTGAGCACAGTCAAGTGTGTCCTGTCTATCCAATATGTCTATCACTTGTTGAAGGGAGGGATTAACTAGTTTCAAAATTTGCTCCCGTATGCGAACATCAGAAACGTTCTGTGCAATTGCATCACGCACCATTGTATCTGAATAAGAAAGACCACAGTCACATTCAAAGGCACAGTCCCTAGTAAGTCCTTGCAATGTTGCTACCCACTCCCTATTAGTTTGACCGGCCGTACGTTTTGTACGAAAAAACGTATACCGTTTTGCAACCACATTAACTGTTTCTTTGAAATAGGCATCTAATGCAGACAAAATTTCCTCGTAGGACAAAGTTGCTACGTCGCGTCGGGGAAACAATTTCACTATCACACGGTATGTGGACACACCGACACAAGAAAGCAAAAACGGCTGCCGCTCTTTACCTTGAATTCTGTAGGCAGCAAGGTGGAAGGTGAACTGGCGAGACCACTCGTGCCAGGTCTCATCGGCTGCCACGTATGGTCGAAAGGGAGGTGCAACAGCGTTTAGTGGCAGCGGTAGCGAAGAAGCGGCGGCGGCCGCATCGGTTTGAATGGTACGTTGACCCTGGACGAGCTGTCCAAGGGCATCCAGTAACGCCTGCGTCTGCTGATTCTGCAAGCGATAAAATTCGGACAGTACATCTGGAGAATGTGGCGAAGCCATGACACAATTAAATGTAAGCAATCAGAAAACACTTTAAATCGTCGCCAATGTCACAATGAATTAATACAAACTCTTTTGCTCGTCGCCAATAAATGTTGTGTCGGTAGCTGTGCCGACACCGTGAAGTTAATTGCTGAAAATGAACTCTGGACTAACGCTGTAGCCGATAGTGCACGCACGGCATAAAGCAGACGGGCGTGAAGTCTGGAACATGAGAACTTATAAATGAATAGGAAGAAAAGTATGTAGATGCTTATTACTTATCTTTTATTTAGTCCTTGGAATACATCTCTCTTGAATACTCGTAAGCTATAGGCACTGATACAAATGGCGCCTTGCTAGTTCGTAGCCCTTAACTTAGCTGATGGCTATTATGTCTCTCGGCTAATGAGAGAGAAAGGCTTCGTACAACTGGGCGGTAGCTAGGTTCTCGTACAACTGGGGCGAGTCCTCTCTCGTATCACGAGACCTGCCTTGGTGGTGGCGCTAGGTCTGCGATCACAGTGGCGACACGCGGGTCCGACATGTACTACATGGACCGCGGCCGATTTAAGCTACCACCTAATTATTGTGGTGTCTGGCGGTGACACCACAGTTTGGTTCCGCACTTAGATACAACTGAAGGTCATCAGCATACATATGATATTTGCAGTAAGTCAGAACCGATGACACATCATTGACATACAGAGAGAAGAGTATGGGACCTAGTACTGAGCCTTGGGGAACGCCTGACACTACGTGCCGCCATTGTGATTTTATATTCCCGGACAGGACGCGTTGCTGACGAGACGTCATGTATGAGCGAAACCATTGCACTGCACTTGGTGAGAAATTTAGACCGCTAAGTTTGGCTAGTAAGATGTCGAAGTCGACAGTATCAAATGCTTTGCTGAAATCTAAGAAGCAAATGATAGTCGCTTCTTGTCTGTCCATGGCAAGTTTCAGGTCATCTGTCACCTTTATCAGTGCGGATGTTGTGCTTCGATATTTACGGAAACCTGATTGGTATTCGTCTAGTAGGTTGTTAGTAGTTAGGTAGTTGGTGAGCTGGTCATGGACTATATATTCTAAGGCCTTTGATAGTGCAGGAAGAAGGCAGATGGGGCGGTAGTCAGAGGGTGCTGTGGCGATGTCCTTTTTAGGCAGTGGCTTAATTTGTCCCAGTTTCCAGGCCTCAGGGAAAACACTTGTGATTAATGAGTCGTTGAAAATGTCTGTTATAGAGGGCAGTAGTTGATCAATAATAAGTTTTACCATCTGGATAGTGATGCCATCATGTCCAGTAGATGCTGATCTAATCCGCATTATTGCTTTCTTGACAGTATTGCAAGTGACGTGCCGTAGATAGAATTTTTCTTTGCTACAGTCGTTCATCCCCATGAAGTAATCAATGATTCTCTGTTTTTCTTGCGGTTCAATTGTGGTTGCAGGTAATGTGAAGAATCGGTTTAGTTCTTCAGCTGGGACCATGGGATTTTCTGCAACTTTTATTTTGCCTAAACCGAGACTACGGAGATTTTTCCATAGGATAGCTGGTCTACATCTGTTGTCAGCTAATGTACGGGCATGCCTGAGCTTAGCGTTTCTCACCGCTTGACTGACTTTGTTTCGCTTCTGCTTGTATACAATGTGATTTTCAGGGGTAGGGTGTATCTTGTATGCTCGATGAGCAGCGTCTCTGAGATTCATGAGCTGTTTTAGTTCATCAGTCAGCCAAGGTGCAGGTTTCCTTTTTACTTTTCTGGTCTTTATTGGAGCGTATTTGTCATATAGTTTAGTAATTTTGGTAGTGAAATCTTGGAGTTTGTCGTTTATGTCTATGAGGGGAGTAGATGTCATCCCCCAAACTATTTCTTGCGCCTCAGTTTCGAGTTCAGGCAAATTTATGCGTTTGAAGTCTCGGTATGTAGACAGTTTTTGTTTTTTTCTAGGACATTCTAGTGAATACGTCATGAAAATGATGTCATGGGCCGACATGCCAGGTGCAGATATTTGAGAGGTACGGATTATTCTGTTTGGAGATTTCGTTGCGAATATATCTATGAAAGTGTGACTGGTAGTCGTGTGATGAGTAGGTGCCAGCTGAAGTAGCGTCATATTTGAGGAAGAAAGCATCCTCTTAAATTTCCCAGTGGAAGGACTATTGCACAGAAAATTAATGTTAGTGTCACCTGCTATAATTACATGTTCATATGACGATTCGAGACTAGAGAGGGCAGTTTCGAAGGAGGCGAACCCGCCTACTTTAGGAGGTTTGTAAAGGACACATATTAAGCACTTTCAGTTAAGAGATTTGATCTCTATGAACATATATTCCTCTTGTTTATCTACATTGCTGTCGGATGTGTGTAGTACAGTAGGTGACAAATCAGAGCGTATGTACGCCCCTACTCCGCCCCCTCGTCTGTTGCATCTGTCGTGCCTGAGGAAGATATAGCCATCTAGGTTTACGGAATTTGTAGGAATACTTGGTTTCAGCCAAGTCTCTGACAAAAGTATTACGTGTATATCAGTAGTCTGAAATATATATTTGAACTCGTCGAAGTGAGCTGGCAGAGATTGGACATTTGCATGTGCAATATGCAGCTTGGTGCGTTCGGGTGTTGATTTCCCGAGGAGACTGCCGACAGATGTTTGCGGGTCGTGGTTAGCGGTGACAAGAGGGTCTGGCATGAGGAATGCGGAAGGCGTGTGAAGGAGAGGGGGTGAGGGAGTGTCCTCCCAGTTCTGAGTAAGGTGAGCGGCCGAGGGGGGGAGGGGGTGGGTCCCCGGGGAGGCAACTTGAACTGCGGCCAAGGTCAGCGAGGTCTGCAACGGTTCTGGAAGTAGCCGTGGGCCGGCAGGGGAAGGAATTTCGCTAAACACAACGGGAGTAATCTGCACGAAACGGTAGAGTGTGATATTAATTGCACTTATGAGGATAACAGCCAAAGTATGATGGTGGGTTGCTAATTAAAGATGGAAGTGAGACTACCTTATGTAATAATTAACAAAATTACATGAGAAAACAATTATAGATTAAAATAGTTATGTGGAGAAACGAAAAGTTGATAATACAAATAATAACAAAATTACATTAGAAAACAATTAGAGATAAAAAAAATAGTTATGTGGAGAAACGAAAAATTTGATAATACATTAGTTAAGTTATGGTTGACAGTGTAAACAATATAAACATACAGGTTAGTGGCAGCAAGATTAGACTGATTTAGCTTCTAGAGCACAGGCTTTCGAGTTCATTAACACTGCAAATTGTTCTCTTTCCGTTTTCGGTCTTAACCATTATCCTGCCGTCATTTGTCCATACATTCTGTAGTCCAAATTTCGAAATCGCTCTCTTCAAAATGTTTAGTCTTTCAGATGTCAGATCCTCGCGTACTGTCAGACCCGACTTCGCGAGATTCTTCTTTGCTCTGAAGATTTCAGATCTTTTCCTATAGGACACAAATTTCACTATTATAGGTCTTGGTTTTGTAGAACTTGGCGACCTACGGCCCACTCTATGACTTCTGTCAATGTCACTCAGAGTCACCTGCACGCCTAGCTTTTCTTGGACAAGGTTTATCACTTGTTCGTCTGTGTTCTCTCTGCTGCTCTCTGAAATGCCGAACAGTCTGAGATTATTGCGTCTCTGATATTGTTCGAGCTCGTCCGTCTTCTCAATCAAATTCTGTTCGAGCAGTCGTGCTTTCTCCTCACTTGCTTTTAACGATGCGTTCAGTGCACGGATCTCGCTCGCATTCGCCTCCAGAGTTTTCTGTATTTTGTCCGTCACTGCTGCAGTGACAGCATCAGTGATGGTTTGAACAACGAGCCCGAGCGTCTCCTTAGCCTGCAGCGCGGCACTCACCTCAGCCTTCACGAGTGCGGCGATGTCAGCGATGCCGGGCGAAGCGGCCGCAGCTCCCGGTGTAGACTCCACGCCTGCGCTGTCTCCGGCCTGGCCGTTGGCTGCACTGCGCGTTGTTCGGCGATTTTCCATTTTGAGTGCGATTCCGTGTGATTGGTGCTCAGTATGTGATGTAAAATACGACACTTGGCAGTAGATATACGGCTTTAGTATATGTGGACTAGCCTAACTGCTTAAAACACCTCCAGATTTCACTTAAACTTGCGAGCCAAACTAACGCACGTCACTCACTCGCCGCCATAAGCACGGAGTTCAATCATATCGGCGGTTACAATAATCTTTCGCCCTGCTATGCCGTGGTGACTCGAGTGAGATGATTCAAGAAGTCATCAAAATTACCTCTATATTGGAAGTACATGTTAATGATGTACACTAGTCCTACAGGTGATTGTAATTCCACGATGTTGCAGTGAATATTTGATAATTGTGCTATGGTAGCAACTCGTAAGGCCTTATTTGCTACAATTATAGCTGCTTTTGGCTCCTCCCCAGTGTACATTACGTGCCAAGTGGCAGCCATAAAGGAGATTTATCCAGTTTGGGAGTATGGCTCCTACAAGCAGATTATTTCCAGCCTCCTCTGCACCACTGCCCTCAGCAGTTCCTACATGACCAAGCGACTGTTGTGTGTGTTTATGTGTCCAATCATTATTTCACTTGACATTATGGAAAGTAAGTATGTACGTTACAATCAGGCCAGGTCTTTTTCCAATCTAACGCAATGTGTCCGTTTGCTAGGACACACTGTACGGTATTTAAATGTCCTCCAAATCAAATCTTTCATCTCGTCTTTCGAAAACCTTTTTAATGAGGTCACGCAGGGAGACTCATTGACTTGTATCCTGTCCACAGCCTCCATTGTCGAGAAGGTTACCTTTCTACCATATTTATGCCCTATGCGTACGACGTGTCTGAGCGCAGTTGTCAAGACATCAGGTTGCTCCAAGTGCGACAGCTGCATGTCAAGCTCAGTTTGAGTACACTCTTCTCGGATCTGCTCTCGTAGCTCTTTGTGCTGCCTGCAGCTGCATCGTGCTGGTAACAGTGCTTTCCTGTAGTATTTGTTATGAAAGTCCTTCTTGTATGGGCATGGCACTGTTTATTGTACTAACACGCGAGCTGTTGTCTAATACTGGGCTGCGTTGGATTATGACTGGTCAGCCCACTGCCAATGGCCGCCCAACATATCCTTCCGCTTCCTCAGTTTGAGTAGGCCCCCAGATGAGGGAGGAGGAGAAACCAATAGGAGCCTGAGCCACAGGCTCGGTCTGAATACATATATCACCCTTAGTTGTTCTTCGTTCTCTTGACTCTGATAAAGACTTAAAAAAGTCCTTAAATTTGCATTCCCTGTCAGCATCCCTCCTCCTCTTACTCGGAGACTTTCTTTTCTTGTCTCTCCTGGTCTCACTGACACCATCAGCCATAATTTATTCTGGAAATGAGGCGCTGTTCCAACATTTTATATGTTGGGCAATTTCTACCAGTTGCACCACATGTGTTTTAGCCCCTATGCGTGCATGGTATACAGACGCCTGGTTTATTGCAGTTTTTTCTCATGTGGTCCTCAGCTCTGAACTTGGAGCATGCAGGCTTCCTACTACAATATTTGTGTATATGACCTATGTCTCCGCAATTGTGGCAACGAGGTACCACGAGGTAATATTCGACGCTTATGGCATGGAACCCTATGTAATCCTACCCCAGAGCTATCAGTTTCTTCCACAAGGCCCATGAGACCTTTGTGATGTGATGGATTACATCATGGTCCCTAGGTCCTGTCCTCAATCTCAGCTTGTAATCTTTTATAAAGGTATTTATGTCCATGTCATCTAAATTTTGTTGGTGCAGGGTTTCACACAAATCTTCATTTGTTAGTGTTGTAGGGACATCATACAAAATAATGAGTGAGTTTCGTTTCTGGGGCGGCTCACATTTAACTGACGTGCACAATTTTTGATTAGCTAATAATTTGTTTTTATCATTCTCTGTAGCAACATCAACTATGACTACATTTTTAGCTGCCTTAACTCTATTGATTTCAATTTTTTCTCTGACCAGGTTTACTGTAGTGGCGACTATCTCCTTAACTTTCTTGACATCTTGGCCGGGCATTGGTCTTAAAAAGACCTCTGTGTCCAGTGGTTTGGAGACCTTGACCATGGTGTCCTCCATTGACTGGGCCTTGGTCCTGCTTGTGCAGCCACGCCAGCCCATGTTTTGACAGGTTGTTTTCTTAGTATTTCATTTTCCTCTTCTAGCTCCTCAAATCTGCCTTCTAACTTGGCATTGACAATTGCTCATGCTGCCAGCTCATTTTTGATGGACTGCGTTCTGACTAATTTTACGTTTTTAATATTTTGATGTAGGAACTGAGTTACCCTTGTATGCCTATCCGTGATGCTATCCTCCGTCGCCTGACCCAGGCCATCTTATTCCGAGGGAGGGGCTAGCATTGAAACCAGAATCGCTTCTCTCTGTAGTATCCATCATTTCTTGGCAAGCGAAAATGATTGGGAACCACTTCTCTTAACCTGGACCAACTTCTCGGGCATGGGTGGGGGGACTAAACTGCAGCACCACCGCCGGCCTCGCCCCTAGACCGAGGACCTCTCAGCTGCCGGGTTCAACGCCTTGTTACCAGCACACTTGTCCCTTCAGTACTTGGTCACCGCCGATTTCACTCGTCCTGCATCGGCAAGTACAGCCCACAGTCCGTAGAGGCGGACGCACCTCTCGCCCTTCGACCCCTACTGGCCTGAGCTTCCACCTTGCGGCCAACGACCCACTCAGGTGGTGGGCTGGTCACGCAGTTGTTCGGGGGTCTGGACCCATCTAGCCTAACCCTGGCTGTGTTACCAACCCGTGGGCTTGGAAGACAGAGGAGTGGCGAGGTACACTTTCCGACTTGGGGTAAGATTTCACGACAGCAAACCAGGCCACCAGCAGCAGAGACACAGATGGTTGCATGTCCCTGTGTTCTGGGGAGCAGCAGCGCCGGGAGGGCGCAGCACGCCGCAGCCAAGGTCAGCAACGTGCCGCACCCGCCACTCAGTCCAGAAATGACAGATGTTGTGTCCCTTTTCGCAGCTCCCTCTGCGCTATGCACCCTTTGCTTTCACTTTGGGTTGGGAGACTGCTAACGTCGTCCAGGAAGTGAGGAACGGCAGCAGCCAGGCCGCAGGGATCCGGAATCGTCGTTAGACTTACCCTCATATCCTCGCCCAACTGCCGCACTCTCTCAGGAGAGACAGTAGGTGTGCCTCTCGCAACGCAGCTTCCCCTCCATCGTGCACCCTTTGCTTTCGCCTCAGGTTGGGGGCGCTTAACGACCCACCATGACGGGAGTTTTACATCCTTCCTTGATATCTCCTGAAATTTTGCTCTGCGGTATGGGACCATCTGCTGACTGAGTTGGTGGAAGACATCGTAAAAGTTCAATGAAGGGCAGTTAGTGTTGTACTGTCGAAAAATAGTAGAGCGTGGCATGGATATGATCTACGAGTTGGGATGCCAGTAATTTGTACAAAGATTATTTTTCTTATGGCGAGAACTTCTCACAAAATTTCAGTCACCAAGTTTCTCCTCTGAATATAAAAATATGTGTATGATGCAGCTGTTTGCAATCCACAGAAATACACTAGGAAAAGTAAAGAACATTACAAAACTAAAATATATTTAATACAGATGAAGAGAAATAAATAGGTAATTCTCAGAAGACGGACGTAGAAGTTCTACATAAAAATAAATGCGACACACCATTCATGTCTTACATTCTCTGCTGTGTAAGAGGGTGTAGACATCAGAATGTAGAGTAATAACTTTCACCAGAATGACGGTTATTATCTGATTCCTAGGAGACGATAAAGGAATTCGCCAAATTATTGCCGGCCGCTTTGGCCGACCGGTTCTAGGCGCCTAAGTTTGGAACCGCGTGACCGCTACGGTCGCAGATTCGAATTCTGCCTCGGGCAAGGATGTGTATGATGTCTTTAGGTTAGTAAGGTTTAAGTAATTATAAGTTGTAGGGGACTGATGACCTCAGATGTTAAGTCCCATAATGCTCAGAGTTATTTAAAGCATTTTTGAGCCAAATTATTAACATCACAATTTGTGGAAACAGCATTCGAGATAGGTCGGCAATGTACAGAGTGGGGCAGCCACCGACCCCTTGTCTGGTAGCACAGTGGTAGTCAGTTGCTTCTGAAAACGACGATGGAGATATTTCTTGTGAACTGGAACTTTTTTTTTCAAAAATGAACAAGGGTGGAATGTCGAGAACGTATGACACAAGAACGTCATCGTCAGGAACTTGGTTGCACGTTGTAACGGAGTTTGAGGCCCAGAGCAGTTTTCGTGGCACATCATCAACTTTCCATCACTTTAATTGTTAGGTATGTCATGCCGTCGACCTACAATGTAGTGATCTGAGGATAAATGTCGTTACGATGAGACTTGATGAAGAATTTAGCCTCCAAGATAGTTCAGCAGTTTATATGGTGGGGCAAATAAAGTGGTCCACAGAACGGAGTTCCAGGGTAAAAAGAAACACAGCAGGGGAAAGGAAATACAGCACTAACCAGACAGTGGCAGATACCACGAGTGGCCACCGTCCACCTCTTGCCACTTGTGGGTCCTGGTCATTCAGTTGCTGAAGGTGGACCGAAGCTGGACGGCTGGGATTGCTGCAGTATCATCCCAAATGCTCTGCTGCAGTCCTTGAAGGCTATGAGGGTTGTTGCGACACACCCTAGACTTGAGGGCTCCCCACACAAAATGACTGCACAGTGACAGATCAGGTGAAATGGCTGACCTTCGCTAACAACTCTTTCACACGTGACTCCTAGTATTGTATGGCTGTATGGGCAGCTGCTCCATCCTGTTGAAACAAACTGTGGGTGTTTACCTCCTACGTTAGTGGTGCCTGAAATGATTTCAAAATGTTGGCAATGTAACGCCCCGAAGTGACACCCTGACGAAAGCAGATGGGGCAACCACGTGGCGTGCAGACACTGCACACCTAACCCCATCGTTGTGGAAACTGTGCGGATTCTCTGCTGCCCAGAACCTGTGATTCTGTAAGTTGACAACCACTTCGTCAGACATAAAGAACGGATCCATGTCCAAGCCATTCATTGTTACCTGATCCAGTCACAAAACTGGAGGCACTAAGGAACGAGTGCTGGTTATCATGGGCGAGGAACAGATACTCAGTAAGGATGCATGTGCCGAGACAGGTAGAATATTCGTCAGCATGATCGACGTGTCATTCCAGTCTCTTGCAACAGACGCCGGATTAATTTGGTAGAACATTAAAGTATTTTCTGGTGCATTAAAATCACATTTCCAGGTGTCCGGGCATGTTTCAGAGTGTTTTTGATACTGTCTGACGCCATTTTTGGACTACGCGTTGCGTGGCGTTTCTTGCTGGCACTTTGACACCATTAAAGTTCTCGACAAACAACTGACCACACCATTCCACCGCCTTTTTTGTCACGTAACTTTCCACAACGGACACCACCTGCTCTTCTGTGAGCACCGTCGTCTCTTCTGCGCTGCTCCACTCGCACTGACACAGCTCGCACTGCGCTCTTAACTGGTCTGCATCGCGTGGCCGGCATATACGTCACAGGGTGTTGTTATGTGCACACATTCACGTCCAATCGTATCCATTCGTCCGCGCCATTTTTATTTGTCCCTGCCTGTATATTACTGGGTTTGCTCGCATTTCACGGATGATGCCCAGACTGGAATGGAATGACGTTAACTCGCGGCTTGAGGATGAAATGAGATGGAACAGCTGGAAGTGACTGAGAGATGGACGTACTGAGACTGCAGTTTTATGTCGATTTCTTCCCCCAGGTTCCAGTTCTGGAGGTCGCCCCGTATTACTGTGTCTGCCCCCACCCCATGCCACAGATTTGTTACTTGCCGTGCTTTCCCTATTATGTGAGGCATTATTGACAATATTCGTTGCAAGAGTCTGATATGAAAGATAACTTTAAAGGTGAGAGTGAATATTATTAGTTTTTTTTTAATTTTACTATCAGATCAAGGGCAGTACAGCTATTGGATAAAGTAAATGAAACAAATTTCACCTCTGTTTACTTAATGAATGGAAATAACTTGCGGCCTCATGCGTTACCTTTTGTGTGACAGTATCGTGGTGCTGTTTTCCAACAGGACAATGCTCGCCCACATATTGCACGTGTCTCTGTGAACGGGCAGTGTCCTGTTGAAGTATTCCCTGACCCTGACGGAATGTGTGTGGGGCAGCCTTGGACGCCGGCTTCGTCCCAGTGTCAGCATCAGCAGCTGTGCACCTGTTGGCCCCAGGTGGGTACAGAACGGCTCCATGACACCCATCCCAGCAGAGGCGGTGGAACGTCACACTGATAACTGGGCTCATACGCCCACATCCCTGTAAATTTGACTCGATCTTGCAATTGCGGAAGTTACACCGATTATCTCCCTCTACCGCTGAAGTTTCAATTCGTTTTTTCCTCCCCTTCTCGACATTTGATGTTTTTGTGTCAGGTAGTGTATTTTATTGTAATTGTCATTATTAAAAGTGCAGGCTTCTGTGGCACATTAAAAGTGAGCACAGATACGGCGTGATGCTAATGGTAAGTAATATATCCAGGGCTGTGGAGGGGGCTAGAGACAGTAGTAAGGTACGACCTTTATAACTGCAACCTGGGGGATGTAATCGATATAAATTTGTTGTGGGAAAGACAAGGAATAGTTAAGGTAATAGCGCAAGTTATCGCCTTATTTATTTAACTATCAAGAAACTGGGCATGGTGTATTTTAAAGTACTAATTAGACCTTAAGTCTTAGATATAATTGATTTGTATATTCAGGAAAGATTAGTAAGGTTAGCGACATGTGGTGACATCTACAACTACATCTACATCTATACTGCAGAAGCCGGCTTGCGCTGTGTGGCGGAGGGTACTTTGCGCAACCAGACTTTGTCAGACATAAAGAAGCCAATCACAAAACTGGAGGCACTAAGGGAACTCTGCTGGTTTTAATGCGTGAACAACAGACACTCAGTAGGGATGCATGTGCAGGCCCTGCTATATTCGTCAGCATGATCGACGTGTCATTCCAGTTTTTTGCAACAGGCGTCGGATTGATTTGATTGGACATTATAGCATTTTCTGGTGAGCTCCATTCACATTTTCTGTCGTCCGGGCATGTTTCGAATGTTTTTTGACTTATTCAAGACAGATACTGTCTGAGGCCATTTTTGGACTGAACGTTGCGTGGCGTTTCTTGCTGGCACTTTGAGACAATTAAACATCTCGATAAACAACTGACCACAGCATTCCAATGCCTTTTTGTGACGTTACTTTCCACAACGGACACCCGCTGCTCCTCTGTGAGCACCGTCGCCTCCTTTGCACTGCTCCACTCGCCCTGACACAGCTGGCCCTGCGCTCTGCACTGGTCTGGATCACGTGGCCGGCACATACGTGGTGTCTGCGTCACATTCACGTCCAATCGTATCCATTTGTCCGCGCCATTTTTATTTGCCCCTGCCTGTTGATTGCATTTCACGTATGATGCCCAGACTGGAATGGAATGATGTTAACTCGCGGCTCGAGGACGAAGTGAGATGGAACAGCTGGAAATTCATGTCGAGTGACTCACAGATGGACATACGGAGACTGCAGTTTTATGTCGATTTCCTCCCCCAGGTTCCAGTTCTGGAGGTCACACCGTATTACTGTGTCTCCCCCTACCCCAGGCTCAGATTTGTTAGTTGCCGTACTTTTGCTAGTATGTGGGATATTATTGCCAAAATTCATTGCATGAGTTTTCGCGCACCAATTATTTTTTCTAGGCTCTGGTTTACTTTGGTTAATTGTATGTTTCGAACAAATGAGATTAATTATTATTATACTGGAACTGGCTTCTTATTAAATGAACAGTTTTGTTACTGTAACTCAGTAGACTGCACAACATATCCACCTCTGCTACAGTTATCGTAAAAATGTTCTGAAATTATTTCTGTTATCAAAAATAATGAAGTTACCGTACGGAATGCTTAAAGAACCCCAAACCTTGCAGTGGATTTTTCGTCAACATTAATTATTAATCAGTGCCATAGCTAACACTAGAGCATAAGACTATCATTATTAACAAAAAAATGTTTTTCTATAACTTTTGGCCGGCCGTGGTGGCCGAGAGGTTCTAGGCGCTACAGTCTGGAACCGTGCGACCGCTACGGTCGCAGGTTCGAATCCTGCCTCGGGCATGGATGTGTGTGATGTCCTTAGGTTAGTTAGGTTTAAATAGTTCTAAGTTCTAGGAGACTGATGACCTCAGAAGTTAAGTCATATAGTGCTCAGAGTCATTCGACACAACCTCATTTCTATAACTTTTACTAGCGCATAACTTTTGCTTAGCAAGGTTTCCTTTTGAAACATGAAAGTATTTTAACTCTGACACTGTTAAAGTTTACAATATTAGCAGCCCGCGTCCGCATGTGAAACAGAACGTAAAATCTGCTGCGCTGTACTCCGATCTCGAACTGCTGTGAGAAATAATTTTAAATGCACTTTTCGCCTGACCGCTTATTGCCGTATGATTGCCCTTATTATCAGATCTGAATCTGCCGCGGCGGCGGCTCGCTCCGCCGTGTCTCAGCTCTGCACCAAAAATGGTTCAAATGGCTCTGAGCACTATGGGACTCAACATCTTAGGTCATAAGTCCCCTAGAACTTAGAACTACTTAAACCTAACTAACCTAAGGACATCACACACACCCATGCCCGAGGCAGGATTCGAACCTGCGACCGTAGCGGTCGCACGGTTCCGGACTGCAGCGCCAGAACCGCTAGACCACCGCGGCCGGCTGCTCTGCACCGCGGACACGACTTAAAAAGCTGAATGCGTGGCAAATAGATGTGTAAAACACCAGGCAAGCTTTCTAATAGTACCATACGAATTCTTATTACACAACTACATTTAAAACTCGAATAACAAGTTCACACACCATTCTTTATACTCAGCGCCTAATAGCGTCCTGCTTACAATCCTGACAAATGAAAGCCACCTACGTGTTAAACATAGCGTCACAAGTTCCTCCTCTCTATGTGACTCCAAGAAGACGACAACGACAATATTATTCTTACACCACTATTTATAAAATGGCTGACTGTCATGAAATCTTTGAGTTTTTCTTCATTAATTCTTTTCTGTGTCGGTTTCGGAATTCGCCGACACAGATATTATTTCACAAATCCACTACTTAATCCTTTACAAATACAAAATATAATTGTCTCTATTCTATTATTATTCAGAGCCCACAGACGTAATCAGTGCCTGTATATACATAAATAAAATTGTAATTGCATAGTTATAAAGCAGGTTTTACGTGGAAACGTTATGGAGTCTGATGTGAAAGATAACTTTAAAGGTGAGAGTGAATATTAAGAGTTTACAGCAGATCACAGGTGGTGGTTGTGGAGGTAAAACGGAAGTTAGCAGGAGCATCCAGCCTGCTCTGCTGCCGTTCGTACATCATCAGCATTACCTCACCTACCATGCTGTGTTACAGTGATACAGTTGATGTGATACACACTATGTTCCACCATGAAGACATGCAAGAGCACATTAATGTATCATGCTGTGCGGAAATGTAGGGTTGAAACGAAGCCTGGTGTTTGTCAAGGAGACACTGAACTGTGGAGAACATAAGAAGCGTTAGCCTGCACTGACCCTGCAACACTGGTATCTACCAGCACGACAATGCGACTCACTCATAGGTCCAGACGTGTTGAAGTATCTCAGCAAACCTGGTTGTGACATCTAAGGGCTAACCCAGGTTGCATGTCGTGTTCAGTTGTGGCCGAAAGTAGCCCCTGAGGCCTGTTCACGGCACCCTGATGACAGCAGTATACACCAGACCTGTTCCTACAAAACCAGCTGATTTAACCTTTGCTCAGAACGACACCTATCTACTCAGTTATTGTGTTACCGGGATCACCACTGCAGGGTGTTGCTCAGCTCACCTGTAGCAGACAAGCTGATTTATTGGCGTTTCATGCTGGACAGAACAATAAGCCAAAATAACCAGTGGTGTTTGGTCGGAAAAGACAGAATTTGCTAGATACAACAAGCCTGGTCTGCTGCCTTAGGACAACTTTACTGGGATGTGTTGTTTCAGCAGGACAGCTCTTATTGACTAACTTTCTGAATCACACAGCTGCTCTACCACAGATGTTCTTCATATCCTGTATTACTGGTTAAAGGATAAGTTTCCAAATATCCTATATGGCCGACTGTAACTTAAAATAACCCATGTTGTTCTGTGAGGGATCACTAAACTATGGTGGATTCTTCCAAGCTGGACTACTGTGCTACTTTTGGGGGTGATCTTTCAACAGGACAAGACATTTATACACTTTCACTACTCTCCAATACTTACCACAGTTCCCTCGGAAGTGACAAATCAGATACACTCTCAGTCTCGTGGCTTTGGGAACTTTAACATGAAACGATCCCCCTGTGTCTGAGGAATTACTGAACTCTGCAGGTGTCCAGAGTGTTGTCCTGCCTCTGCTGGGTGAGTAGGAGACGATGTTCCACAGGAACACCGCCCTTTCTGTCGCTTTCTGCGATAAGTGGCACAAGTTGTTCTGATGTCCATCAGCTCCCCTGGCAGTGACGTGCAAGCCTTATTTTTGAGTATCATGTTTTAGAGGAACCATTAAGCAAACAATCACTGATGATTGATCAATGAATAATACAGCATGGTCAATGGTACTTGGTAACAACCTTAACGAATGTATCTGCTGTTTCTTTGCCATATTTAGCGACTGTGTGTAACTGAATAAATACCATTGTACGCACATTAATCTCTCTTACTTCGTTCTCGAGGTTCCTACTTGAGACGTGCAATAGTTCCAACGTAAGTGTAGCACATTTTGCCTCGAATTCCTTTTCTGTAAATTTACCTAATAGAATTTCACGCCAGCCGTTGTGGCCGAGCTGTTGTAGCCACTTCAGCCCGGAACCGTGGTGCTGCTACGGTCGCAGGTTCGAATCCTACCTCGGGCATGGATGTGTGTGATGTCCTTACGTTAGTTAGGTGTAAATAGTTCTCAGTCTAGGGGACTGATGACCTCAGATGTTGTCCCATAGTGCTGAGAGCCACTTGAACCATTTTTTTGAGAATTTCACGAAAACAACTTCGTCCTTCTGCCAAACACTCCGGTTTGAATTCCACAACCACCTCTGTTACTTCTGCGTATGCTCAGTCCTAGCACTCCTTCTGATTTTGCTCCATACCCGCTGTCATGCCGACTTGACCAGGTGTCCAGGAGCTTCAGCAGAAGTCTACATCTACATCTACATCTACATGGATACTCCGCAAATCCCATTTAAGTGCCTGTCAGAGGGTTCATGGAACCACCTTCACAATTCTCTGTTATTTCAATCAAGTATAGCGCGTGGAAAAAACAGCGCTTATATATTTCCGTGCGACCTATGATTTCCCTTATTTTATTATGGTGATCGTTTCTTCATATGTAGGTCGGCGTACACTCCTTGAACATCCACATTCATTTTCAGGGCCTTCCTGTCGTTCAACATCAGCATAGCTATACATTGAAACGTCGTGTATTTCTGTATCATCCGTATTAAATATCTGAATTGTCACGTTATACACTGAAGAACCAAAGAAACTGGTACACAGGCCTAATATCATGTAGTGTCCCCGTGAGCTCACAGAGGTGCCGCAACACGACTCATGTCTGAATGAGTTCTGGGGGAAATAACACAATGAATCGTCCAGGGCTGTCCATAAATTCGTAATAGTACGAGGGGCTGGCGATCTCTTCTGAACAACACTTTGAAAGGCATACCAGATATGCTCAATAATGTTCATGTCTGGGAGTTTGGGGCGAGTGGAAGTGTTTAAACTCAGAAGAGTGTTCCTACAGCCACTCTGTAGCAATTGTGGTCGTGTGGACTGTCGCATTGTCCTGCTGGAATTTCTCAAGTTCGTCAGAATGCACAATGGACGTGAGTGGATGCAGGTGACCAGACAGGATGCTTACATACATGTCACCTCTCAGAGTCGTATCTCGACGTATCAGAGGTCCCATATCACTCCAACTGCACATGCCGCACACCATTACAAAGCATCCATCATCTTGAACAGTCCCCTGCCGATATGCAGAGTCCATGGATTCATGAGGTTGTGTCCGTCCATCCACTCGATACAACTCTTACTTTTCATTTTCTTTGGTTGATAATATTAAGTTTATGACACTAGATAAGTCATTAGGAGCGAGAACTGTTAAATCAACGTTGTCTCGAAATCACGGAAGTTTTTAGCAACATACTGGCTGAAACAAAATATCTGTACAACGAAAAACCCGCCACAGTGCGATATTTCACTTTTTTATTCAATTGATAGCTAGTTTCGGGCCAGGATCCATTTTCTTCCCTTTACAAGTTGCCATCCACTCAAGGAAGATGCGTTGCTTATAGCGATTACGAGGCAATAGAGCGACTGCTGTCAGGTACGTAGGTTGTTCTTGAATATTAGCCAGATTTTCTGAAAAACTATTTCAAGCAGAGGCTCTGTCTTGCAATTCTGATCGGCACACATGAGAGGAGTCAGGCATCACATCTGGACAAAGAGGGAGGACATCCAGGCCACCAATCGGCTTAATGGGAGTAACAGGAGAAAGCCGGTAAGAGGTCGTAGGAAAGGGTGACGTAAACGGAACAGACAAATTTAGAGGCGTCTCAGTTTCTCTGTTGTTTAATCATTGCAACACCAGAAATCCCAACGACTGCCCCACGCCTGTATGTTTATGGAAGTATCTAGGACACATACCAGCTATCTCAACTTCGTTTTTCGCACCAGCGATCCTACCAGTAGAGCAGGAGTCAGCACTACAGTATATAACAACCAACAGACTCACTTCAGGGAGCGCTGTGTGAGGAGTAGATGTACCCAACTGCTCTCTGTCCTGTACACGACATCTCTTGTGTGGCACTGCAGACACAGCCAGTCTGCTAACAACAGTTTCACGACCCTGCAACGAAGTTCAAACTGAAAAGTCAGGAGCAGGTAGATGTGCATTCATCTGTTGCTCCATTGCACCTGGCCAAGACGTGGCAACAATCTCGTGGGCAGTAGAAACGATATCAGCTAACGCCAATTTCGGCGCTGTCCCAAGGAGGACTTCAACCCAAATATCCTCCACTAGCAATTAGATCAGAGGCGGCCACTTTAGGTGATGAGAAAGAACGTCGCTACTTCCTCATTATATGTTGTATGAATGCGGTTCACACAAAACTGTAGATGGGGAGGAATGTTGTATTTTACTACTATCTCCACTGAACGGATCCTACTGTAACTCTGTGAAGGATATTGAGTGAACTAGGTTTCACATCGTATACCCGTCACATCACTCTAAGAGACCAAAGTAAACTCTTGTTAGCTTCTGGTCAAGACTATGTGTTACACACGAAGCCACGAAAACACCGAGGGAAAGCTGTCCAGGTATGCGCGTAGTGTGTTGAGGCAGTAAACTGGCGACCCTCCCACCCGGTGCTCGATGCGGAACTACCCCTGGACCATGGATGCAGAAATATCATTGAAGAATCTATAACTTATGACGTCGTATTTGCAAATCAGAATTCTCTGGTCACTGTGTTGCATTGGAACTGTTCACGGTTTCCTGAGAAATTCTTGTCTATAGAATGCGGCAGACGAATGCTTTGGTAACAAATTTCTGTGAACATTATTCGACAGATACTCTCTCTGTGTGCATTTGTGTGCGTGTTCCACGTGATGTGTACAGCTGGAGTGCCTGACATCCCCACGCTGTGACCATACACGGAACGCCAGCAGAAACCAAAAATGTACAGGAAAAGCTGTGGTACAGAGGTAACGATCATATCACGGTCCATCTTCCAAGATTTAGGTTTTTTGTGGTTTCGCCAAACCACTGCAGAAAACAGTGCGGCCTTCCCTTAAACACGGGTACTGTTGATTTCTGCCCTCATTCTTCTGTAGTGAGAGGCCATGTCCCCACTCGAATGGTCTAGACGTCAAGAGGACTTGAAACTTTAAACATTTCTTCTATTCTTCGGGAGCAGAACTCGCCGCCTCCTTCCAAAACTTGAATGTTCAGTACGGTTTTGCTGAAAAAGCAACAGACAGTGATCCGTATATCAGTTAGGGCACGTGCAGAGACTAAATTCACAAAACCCTAGGTTATGTATAAGCATATGCAGACACATGTTGGCTGATGCTAACGAAGATCTCATTTTCGTTAAAATGTATTCGTGTCCAACAACGTTCACCTCCGTCTTAACCGTTAATTTACGTCTGATGCATTCTATAGTAATTCGCTACTCGCCTGTTCTCTGTCAATATCACGAAAATGTAGTTGCAGTGGTTTGGAGCCTCGTCTTACAGCGCTAGGCAATCGACAGAAGTCATTCATTTGATGTCCAAAGCGGGCGTCATAGTACATACCAGCGACACTCCAGCCTCTGGAAAATGAGACAAGTCAGTTCCCAGGTTTGAAGTTGTGGAGTACAGTACAAGGATGCAATTCTCATGTTTGATCAGTAACTAGCTACAGAAGTATTCTTCTGTTGTATATTTCCTTGTATAGTCTGTACGTGCAGCTTTCGCATTAGTGTACAGCCTAGGATTACTCTTGGGTATTTTAATAAGTTAGTAAATTCGATAGGATGGTTTCTTAAGGCTGTAGTTACGAGTTTGAAAAGCGGTTGTTTGTTTTATACAATGGCGTGGGTCTTGGAATGGCTAGAATCAAAGTGTGTCTGTTTGCACATGGTTGAGGTTTGATGGTCAACACATTGGAGGGAATGGACAGGATGTCTGAACCCAGCTGCTCCTAATGTTTCCATAACCAGTACATCTTGTTGTCAATAAGAGTGGGGTTCACTTGGAACTTCTCCTTCATCTACTATGTTCTGCAACTTATCCACTACCTCAATAAGAACAAATTTGTCATCTTTGCAGCTCTTAACCTTCTGACTATGTGTGTGTGTGAGTGTGTGTATGCACAGGGGCAGGCACTGGTGCCTGTACCACTGGTATAGACAGAACACTACCGTCTGTTACTGCTCTCACCCAGGACAATGTATAGATTTTCATCGCTCCAGTAGTCATTACATTATCATGCAATGGGCAAATAATTCTTTATTTCTTTCTTTGTCGCTGTGTTTTGTTTCTATCGAACTGCAGGTGATATGGCGCTCTACTGTCTGCTCATCTGCCTTTAGTTTTTCGAACGAACGTGGAACGCCACATTCGCGTTCAGCAGAAAGTGGAACAGGAAGTACGAGCTGGTCGCTCAGGGAAAGAAATGGAAAAAATGAAAACATTAACTCATCAACAAACCCAGGAAAAAATGCCAGTGTTCTACCACCTACTTAATTGACATTAGACTACTTATGTGCCGAGATGGTGCATAAATTCATACGCGTTAGCGTAAATTCACTTGCATTTCTTCAAGACCAGACCCTGATTTCCATATGTCGTCAACCACGTGTCTGCTACCCCTTCACTCGTACATACGTTATGTATATTCCCGTACAGGGGAGACATGTTGCCGGCCGGGGTGGCCGAGCGGTTCTAGGCGCTACAGTCTGGAACTGCGCGAGCGCTACAATCGCAGGTTCGAATCCTGCCTCGGGTATGGATGTGTGTGATGTCCTTAGGTTAGTTAGGTTTAAGTAGTTCTATGTTCTAGGGGACTAATGACCTTAGAAGTTAAGTCCCATAGTGCTCAGAGCCATTTGATTTGGAGACATGTTAACTGACAGTCGCATGCCCGGTATCGGCGGATAAATGCGATGCTGAAGTGCCTGTGTTGTTCAGAAATACGATGCAATGTTTCTTCGGACATGCAAACGTGCATATATGTATGCATGTCCGAAAGAACATTGCACTGTACTTCTGAAGAACACAGGTAGAATAGTAGGGGACTGACCGAAGAAAATCTCTGTCCCGAAGCAAAACTTTGACCGTAATTTTAGTAATACTGTCTGCACAGTCGTTCGTAATGTACAGGAGTGGATATCATGAGCAATGTGTCTCAAATTGCCCTGCGAATCAGTACTAAACCTATGGATGCTAATATCTGTAAGTAATGTTTTCAATTGTAGCTAATGACGTAAAGAATTCCTGATACCTCCAACCATTCGCTGTTTAGCTTCTTTGCTTTTTCTGTACTACCGCACACTTTGTTCCATTACCTGACTAACGATTCCTCGATACTTGAAGATGTTTGCTGTCAGTCGATTCCTTCTATATGTTTCATCCATTCGATTATGTAACTTTTCGTTAAGAACTGGATTTACCCATCATACCTTCAGCAGCATTATTCTGTATAGGCTGCTGCTGCTGCTGTACGGGAACCATATGTTGGTCTGGCTCCTGCACAGACGCCCCTTGCACGTTGTTGGATCTGCAGTACGGCTGTGTGCATCACTGAGGCACGCACGCCACCCCACGGCGGCGAGGGTCTTTCCGCCAAACAGTGTAGGTGGAGGAGGGATTGGAGTAATTTAGTGTACATTGTCGAATATTTTACTTCGTATATAAACGACATGAGGGTACCACAGATTCTCAGTATTCTCTGTTGCACTGATAATCAACAGGTAAAATTTGCTACTCTGATATCTATATGTCTACTTAATCGATTTAATCTTCTCCTTATATTCTTATATAAAATTTATAAATTAGTTATTTATATCTTTAAAACTTAATGAAGCGGTTACCAATGGGTGTAGCTATTCGAAGCAGACGAAATTTATTTTAAATTCTTTGTGGGTATTTGGCATGAAGCCATGATGAGACACGCATCATGTAAGAGACAAAGGGTGTCAGGCCATACATTTAGGTTCAAAATGGCTCTGAGCACAATGGGACTTAACATCTGAGGTCATCAGTCCCTTAGAACTACTTAAAGCTAACTAACCTAAGGGCATCACACACATCCAAGCCCGAGGCAGGATTCGAACCTGCGACCATAGCAGTCGCGTGATTCCAGACTGAAGCGCCTAGAACCGGTCGGCCACACCGGCCGGCCATAGTTTAGGTCTAGATGGCAGAGAGCGCGGTGGCGGCATGGCAAGGACGACGGATTCAACGTTTTGGAAGGTGCCGATTCAAAGGTGTGCACCACCTTCAAACTCACTGTTCCTGCACAACGATGGAAATTCTGAATTTTATTTTCGCGCGATCGCATTGACGAGGCTTGCAACCGGCAGGGTCAAAAACAAACTAATAGACGTCCACCATTTAACAGTAAATATATTGAAGCTGTGTTATACGACAAAAATGCTCAACACATTCTAGAACAACCTTTAATCTCAAAAGAACGAATAACTTGGAGCAGTGAAAGTTGTATTGTGTCAGAAATGATCAAATCAGTCATCCACACCGTACTCGTACATCCAGCAAACGTGTCTGTAACTCAACAGCCTACAACCACAGGGCTTGTCAAGAAATCACAGTGGGCACCTGCTATTCTTTGTTTCAACTGATACAGGGTCAGAGATTTAACAAGCAGCCGTGTTCATTATACTCCAGCATATTCTCTGTAACGCGCTATGGTAGGCATTAGTTTCCATCAAAGAACACTTCTATCGAGCGTAGTACTGTATTACGTTCACCAGTAGGATCAGAGACACAAGTTTACGGAACAATCAGGTGAACAAATCGTCAACGCGGATGTAGCATTTCGGCGTACACCGCCTGTGTTATTCACGTCACTCCGTTTTGCACACGCGAATAACCCAACACTGACGCCAGTGTACAGAGCTCTAGAGGCCGCCGTT
The DNA here is from genome assembly GCF_021461385.2 of Schistocerca piceifrons. Lineage (NCBI taxonomy): Eukaryota > Metazoa > Arthropoda > Insecta > Orthoptera > Acrididae > Schistocerca > Schistocerca piceifrons. The sequence continues at coordinate 107,479,059 of NC_060148.1, forward strand.
CGACGTGGGACTGCTCCGGCTGCAGTGCTGTGCTGACTGAGGCAGGCGGGGGCGGCCGCAGCGCCTCACGAGCTGCAGCGCCGGCCTCTGCTGCCGCCGTGCGGGGGCGGAGCGACGCCCCGGCGCCGACCGCTCTGCCACTGGGAGACCGCAGCAGCTGGCAGTGGGACGGCTCGGCTCCTTCACTAATACAGTAGGGATATGAGGTGAAAGTAATACTGCATTCACCTGTAAACCCCCTATTGAGACTAAATATCTGAACAGCTATCATTTCTTTCCTTCTGGAAGATAGTATAAGTCAGACTTAAATGTCGTTCCGCCGCGTCTTTTAAACTTTGCAATATTGTATCGACGCTGTTCACCTGATGAAACTTACTGAACACCGAATTCAGTACCTATGAAAGACGGAAAAGTCAGACTAATGCTCTTCAAGTAATCAAAACCAATATTTTCATTACAATGTTCATACGACAAATCAGGGTCAGATATTTTCGTTATGGAGTCCAAATGTTTCCTCTAGAGTCAGCCATGAATCTGACTAGTCAGCTAGGTAATTTTTGCCTGACTGTCTGTTCACAATCTCTTGCTTTTTACCAGACGAGGATGTTTCGTAATATCAACCAACCAAAAATCTTATATTCTTTTCACAAAACTCAATTTATCCCTGATCATATTCATAACCATTTCATATATTCGTACACCTGGAAGGGGTCAAATTGTCGTCCTTTTACAGAACTGCCGCATAAGCTGCACGTGCTGCGCCACTCTGTGATGCTGTCAGTGGTCACGTGATCACTCTCGCACTCGCAGACGAGCTCCTGCACGTCCACGCAGACCTGACGCCCGCCAGAATCGTCTTAGTCCAGGGGCAGCGGCGACAGGGCGTACAGCTACCAGGTAGCACAGGTAGCACAGCTCGTGAGACCAGACACACACTGTTGCGAACCACCTATTAGCAGTGAGACTGTGGGCACCCACACTTCTAGCTCCTCTCCCCTCCCCCCCTCCCACATACACACACACACACACACACACACACACACACACACACACACACACACACCACAGCATCGACGTGGAGAGCTCGACTGGTGCCGCCAGGGCTTCCTTCACCTGGAAGAAGGAATGGCGCGCCCTGGTCTTCAGCGACAGCAGCAGATACTGCCTGCATCCAAGTGACGGTCGTTTGTGCATACGACGGAGAGCTTGTGAGTGCTACCTCAAAGAGTGTACACACTGGCCTTACTGTGCCGTTCCTGGAGAGGACATGCAGAATGTTGTTAACCCTGTTTTGCTTTTCTTGTAACAGGAAGATGGTGTGTCGTTCCAAGAGGATAATGCTGGCCCACATACTGCTCATCGAGCTCAATGTGCCCCGTCAGACGTGTAGCAACTTCCCTGGCTGGCAAGATCTTTGGACTCCTCTCGTCCAGCAGGTGTGGGGTATGATGGGACGACAAGTGACAGGTGCGGCGTGTCAAGCGAGGACTCTTACACAACGACGTGACATCACGTATCCCAGGGCCGTATTCGCCACCCATACTATCGACTCGATGACAGAGTCAGCGCCTGTGTTGCCGCCCGTGGTGGCTACGCCACTTGCTAATATGGATGTCTCAGGTTGGGTCGATGCCTTTCGTCCAAACCGCGTGTGCTATTCGCCTGTATGCGTTACCACTTCACGTACTCCATATGCAGTGTTGCAACAATAAATCTTGAGTGACCTATTAACCTCCAAAAGCTCCAATTTTTTTTTTCTGGCAGTGTATTAGCAACCATGAGTTGCAACATTTGCAGACAATAATCCTATCCTATGAGATCATCAGCGTCCATCTTCCACCTCTAGTCCACGCTCGCCATAGACATTAAATCACGAGTAACTTGTAGTTAAAATAGATAACTTCACACAGAAATGTCCGTGGAAGCCCTGTAGGCTTGTTATAGCTCTACTACTGATGTGGCGACAATGGTTTGCAACTCATACAGGGTGTGGGGTTACAAGCTCAAACGTCTACGTTATAATTAATAAGTATTAAGGAAGAATATTTAAAAAATGGCAGTTCAAATTTGCGGAAACTAGTCATCACTGTACGATCAATTGCGATTTCGGCAAATAAAGTTTTCGAATCAGAACACTTCACCATTTAAAGCTATAGAGAGTCTTCTACAAGACTCTCTCTGTGGGAGGTAATACAATAGATGTGACTTTAATTATAATCAATGTAATCCAAATAGAGATGTGCAGGGCGAGTCAAAAAGGAATTTGCAACTTTAGAATGATATAGAAATGTATTGAGATAAGTTATAGAATCGGTAGGTGTATGATTATGCAGCAAACAACCTGCATGTACTTCAGTCCATCAGTGCCCATTCCACCACCAGGAACGGCAGCGTTGTGCACAGTTAAGATGGCTGCTTTCACTGGTGTGGAGCGTGCGCGCGGTGTGTTCTGGTACCATGAAACGAACTCTGCAAAAACTGTTCGGTGGTTTCATTAAAGACCGCGTGTATGTTCGTCCCGTAGCAAACATTCGGCCGACCTGAAAAATTTAATCTACGCTGCGGTTGCTCAATTTTCGCCCGATTTGCCGCAAGGATTGTGGGAAGGGGAAATTGACTACCAGTGGGATGTGTCCCACATCATAATTGGTATTCGCATCGAAACGAAATGACACTTTCATAAGAAACTTGAGGTTCTTTACTACACGTCAATCGACTCTGCAAGATATGTCAATATATTTCTGTATTTCCAAAGCTACAATGTCCTTTTTGACACACTCTTTATTTTTAGCGTCATCAGTGCGCAGTTTTCTAGAATGCTACTGTTGACGAAAGATAAGCTCCGTCCAAATGCAACATCTTTGAACCTTAGCCTCAGCCACACTCTTGGGTTTATTTACACCCTGTGGAACAAGTGGGAGTTGTTGGCTGTGCCAAAGTTTGTGTATTGCTGTGTGATCAGTCCAACCGGAGAACATGAACTACGTTCTCCAGTGTGGCTTGTGAGCAATGGGGAAACTGGTGGATGTTTATTACCGCAAGTAATACCATCAAGCTGACCTTGCACAGTAAGTAATTCTGGATACCTTGCCACATTCTGTGCTTCTTTCTATCGTGTTTTCTGTCCTTCCCTGGACTACATTTAGAGATTAGAACAGTTATACGAGGTATGACTGGCCTCGTGACATTCGAGGCGTGAAATATCTCATGTGGTAAACTAATAATGGGAGGCGCCGCCCAGGGAGGTCGGGCTGGAGGACACGATCTGAGACCGCGTTCCTCAGCAGCGTTGTTGAGGCCACAACTACCAATCATTCCTACTTTGCTTTTTTCCTCTTGTCAAAAGTTAAAAATTTTGTTATTTTCGATTTGTAAATTTGATGTATTATAATTTCACGAAGTGATTACAGCTGTATCTTACACAAAAAATGACAGAAGACCTCCACGCGGCAGTGCACGGGCAGCGCTGCCCGTGACGTCAGCTGCGCAGCCAGACACCGCGGTGAGGCGGGGGCCGAGTGCACTCAGTGGAGGGAGCACTGAGGCCCGCAGAAAGTTATCAGACGGCGGACCCTGGCTGTGCAAATGCGGGCTCGGAAAAGAGAGAAAGTGCAGCCTGTGCTGGAGTCACTGATAGCTCGGTTAAGTCGCGCCGGTCTTCCAGGACGCTTAGCACGATGCCGCAGCCGTGGCGGCTACCTCGGCAGTGAGCGCTCAGCCCCCACTGCCTGAGAGGACAGCGCCGGCCGCCACCGTCAGCTGCCGTCAGCCTCCGAGGCACCTACTTTGCTGCCCACTACTTATTTTCACGCGGCTGCACAGACAAGTTGTTGTACTGCATTTGCGGCATTCTTAGTGGCCTTCCCTGCACGGAAAGCGAGCTGCCAGTAGTTTGTGCCGCTCAGAAGCCGGTGAGACGACAGTTTGGCGCCAACCAGCTTTTCAAAGGCTTTTTACAGAATATCCAGGAAGCAAGTAGATCTATCGGACTTTCTTCATTGTAACTACTTCCGCGATTTTCCATGGCCTATTTCTAGACACAGACCACAAACGAGACATTACATGGAGTTACCTCTGGCGCCAAAAGTTATGTAATTTCTTCTGATAATCCGTTAGGACATTGAACTGTGCCTCAAACAAGACTATTTAAGGGTACGGAGACAACCTCATGAATACATGTCAGCAGGGGACCGACCGTTCGAGGGGCTGGAGGCTCAGGAATGGTGTGGAGCGTTTACAGTTGCAGTGACATAATACTCCTGATATATCTATATACAATTCTGATAGGTGACACGTACATAAGCATCCTGTTTCATCATCTGCATCCATTCATGTCCACTGTACAGTCCGACTGATTTGGGCAATTGCAGCGGGGCAATGCGGCAACCCACATGTCCAGAATTATTACAGAGTGACTCTAGGAACTTTCTTTTGAATTTAAAAACTTGCGTTAGCCACCAAACTCCCCAGACGTGAGCATTATTGAGCATATCTTGGACGCCTTGTAACGTGCTGTTCAGAAGAGATGTCCACCCTCTGGTTCTCTTACGGATTTACGGACAGTCCTGCAGGATTGATGGTGTCAGCTCCCTCCAGCACTAATTCAGACATTAGTCAAGTCTGTGCCACATGCACCAATTTCTTTTACTCTTCAGTGCCTACATGTGTGCATGTGTATATGTGTGGTTCTTTTTTCACCTACGCATATTATGTACAGGCAAAAACAAATTAGAAAAGAAAAAGTGGTTGACTGGGAAAACAGAGTGCTTATTATTAGTTTTTAATTTGTACATGGAATTAAATGCAAATATGGCACATAATTAAACGGAAAAATGTATATGGAATTAAATGTGAAATTATATATGTGATTAAATGGTATAAATGGTTCAAATCGCTCTGAGCACTATGGGACTTAACATCTGAGGACGTCAGGCCCCTAGAACTTGGAACTACCTAAACCTAACTAACCTAAGGACATCACACAGATCCATGCCCGAGGCAGGATTCGAACCTGCGACCATAGCGGTCGCGCGGTTTCAGACTGAAGCGCCAGAACCGCTCGGCCACACTGGCTGGTTTAAATGGTATAGAAAATGAATATATTAAAAAATACACATCGATCATTTTTTTTACAAAAAAAGATGCTTAACTAAAAAACCATTTCTTATTGTTTAGTTATATCATTGTTATTTCATAGAAAAGAACCTAATCACTACAAATGACTAGCCAGATGTGAAGGATGAGAAAGGAGGATTTCCTTAAATCAATATTGTAACATGTGGCTAGTTATTTACAGTGTGCTGCATTACACATGTCTTTTCTTCAAAAATAGACACCTTACATATCAGCACAAAGTAAACTTCAAGGTAAAACAGTAGGAACTAAAAAAATTATGTACAGTCACAGCAGGTTCGCGAAACACTGCCGCTGAGTTAGAGTAACTGTATATAATTCAGCATTAACATCAAAGTGCTGACTGCTGCGGGCCACACGCTGTGGCGTGCCACCCCTCTGGCCGCCCTCACCAGCTGCGGCGCCAGCACTGTTAAGATGGCGACGCATATAGATGTGGTAGTAAATCGGTCCATAAATTGCGAGTATTTAGCGTCAATAAGGTGCAAGTTATGCGACAAAATCGAATAAAGTGGCATTAGAATTTGTTCAGTGTTGCATATTTGGTATCATTCGCAGTGCTTCGCGAAAATAAATCAAGAAAACATCTCGTGTACGTGTGGAACAAAGTGTAACGGACGTCTGGCAGCGAGTGAAATGTGCCGCGCAAATCGTGAAATCATAGTACTCGAATCACTGCAGAAAGAACTGAAAGCCACAAGAGAACATGCTCTGTTGTTGGAAGACATTATTAAAAGTCTATCTGACCCATCACATAAAGAACTCGGTCAACTTCAAGAGTACAGTGAACCAAAGAAATGTGCAAGACCTAAATTTGTTTCCAGTGCGTTAAAAGTACCGTTAAGAAATCGATTTCAACATCTTATTACGGATTGTGAACTTAAAAATGTTGAAACAAGCAACTCACAGCAAAACTACGAATCGGAATCGGCGGACAGGAAATTTACAAAGCGCAATAAGTCAGTAAAACGTAACTGTCTCGATATTGCAAACAAAGTGACTCCTAAAAACTTTAGTAGGCCTACAGTTTTGCTTGCTGACAGCCACGGAAGAGGAATTGCAGGAATTCTTCGTTTCCAGCAGGATCTCAATGTGACAAGTGTTGTGAAACCTGGAGCAGGTCTAAAAGAAGTTTTGAAAAACTATAAAAACAATAATCACGTGACACAAAGTGAATGCATTGTAATATTGGGCGGTGCAAACGATGTATATAAGAATGAACTAATAGTAGCAAACAGAGTGCTAAGAGATGCGCTACGTAAAACAGCGGATCAAAAAGTTATTGTTGTAGGCATTCCACACAGACATGACCTTACTGAATCTTCTTGTGTGAACAGAGAAATCCAAAAAGCAAACAGGATGTATGAAAAGATCTGCAAGACCACTTCAAATGCTTTTTTCCTCAGTATTGACGATCTTGAAAGACAGCACTTCACAACACATGGTATGCATTTAAATAAATGGGGCAAATCGCTGCTCAGTCAAAAGATCAAAATGGTAGTGGATATTGTTTCTCCTAGATGTAAGAAAAGTGATCCTATTCCACTACCACTGGTAACGGATGCCTGCAAAGTATCTTCCCTACCATGTACTCCAGTTGCAGCAGTAACACAACATCAGGTATCACTGATTACAAAAGAATGTGCTGGGAGAGAGGAAGCTGTAACTACAGTTACAACAGGTAGAACACCTCATTCAGGAACAGCAAAAGTGGCAGCATATTCAGCAACAAGTGTACCAACAGGTGATCCAGCTGTCCATTCTGCAGCAACATTTGAACTACCTACAGTGGGAACCCATCCACTTAGATCATGCCATGAACAAGAAGACGCGAAGAGACCTCCAAAAGTAGAAGCAGTATCAAGTGTAGCGGGCAAACGGAAAACTGTACCTCCATTACGTCTAAATGATTTTTTAGTAGAAGGCAGCAAGGGGAAGAAGCCCATAAGATAAATAGTGCCAGAGATTTAATAGCCTCTCAGCAAAATAGTGCATCTGTAAAGAAAGACAGGTTTGATTTTATAATCTGTTATCTTAACATTGAAGGAGTAAGGGATAAAGAATATATTGTCAATGACTTTGGATTAGAAAATAAGTTTGATATATTTTGTTTAAGTGAACACTGGGCTAGAGAGAGTGAACTTACATTTATTAAATTTGATAATTATATTCTAGCCAGTAGCTACTGCAGAAAATTGCATTTAAGAGGTGGTGTGGCAATATATGTTAACAAGTCACTTAGCGGTGCATTCAATAGATTAGATCTAGATTTTCTGTGTGATGAACAGAACTTTGAAGCTGCTGGCATAGTAATAGACAGTTTTAAGTTAGTTGTAATTTCCCTGTACAGGTCACCTAAGGGTATAACCAATGTATTTTTAGAAAAACTGGACCTGCTGTTAGATGTACTTACAGATACTAGATGGATACATTATGATATTGTGATAGGTGGAGATGTGAATGCTGAATTCGATGTCACAACACAAAAACGTACTGTCACTGAACTCCAAAACCTACTAAGACAGTGCAACTTACATTCAGTCAATAACAAACCTACAAGAGAACATGCATGTCTTGACAATATTTTTGTAAATTTTAAAACAACAGAAGAATCATGTTTTGTGACAGTATTTCCATATTCTGATCATGATTCAGTATCTTTAAATTATACAAGTAGGTTCCCTCTTGATAAGAGTTATGTAAATAAGCTTGTCCCAGAAGTTGTGGTCACTAGACCGGTTACAGATGAGAAAATTGGCAGGTTTCGTACGTCCCTTTCTAACAGAGATTGGTTTGGCCTGTGTTATGATGAGACATATTATACTCTAAGCAATTATCTGCCAGCAAAGGTACTATTTGATAGGTTTCTCAAAGCATTTTTGGGACACTTTAATGACTGCATACCAATAAAGAAATGCAAAGTAACTGACAGAGTCCTAAAAGCAAAAGTTCCAAATAGACAAAATACATGGTATACAAAACAGCTGTCTACTATGAAAAATCAAGTTATGTTGTTGTACAATATTTATAAAAATCTGAAAACCGACCATGCTAAACTAGCCTATGTTAGATCTAGGAATGAGTACAAAAAAGCAATTGTGGAAGCCAAACAAGCACACAATCTCAGAAGTATTGAGAAATCCAGCAATAAGTGCAAAGCAGCATGGACTCTAATAAATAGTGTCGTCAAAGATAAAAGAAGTGCAAAATTAGTATCTCTCCCCAGGAATTTAATGACTTTTTTATTAAATCAGTTGAGGAAGTAGGAAGTGCTATAATTAAACCTGAAATCAGCTCATCACAGTTGCTGTCAAAAAATGTTGCTAGATCATCAACAAACAAACACAAGTACCTTCAATTTTTCTGAGGTCTCACCTGGTTTTGTGTTAAGAATAGTGAAGCAGTTAAAATCATCAGACAGTGTAGACATATACGACCTGTCTTGTAACATGCTTAAGAAAGTAATAGACTGTATAGTGTACCCCCTAACATATTGTATAAACAAGTGTATACTGGAGGGGTTTTTCCCTCATGAGCTTAAACTGTCTAGGGTAGTTCCAGTACATAAAAAAGGAGATAAAAATTCTGTCTCAAGTTACAGGCCAATATCCATAGTCCCAGTTTTCTCAAAAGTTCTAGAATGCATAATTTACCAACAATTATCTGTTTACTTTGATAACATAGGATTAATAAGTGGATCACAGTATGGCTTTAGGAAAAGCCTGTCAACCATTGATGCCATAGACAATGTTGTTAAATACATCCATCAAGTATTTAAAGATAAATGCTTTGCCCAAGTGACTTTTTGTGACCTAAGCAAAGCCTTTGACTGTGTAGAACATACACTACTACTCGAAAAAATGGACTTTTACGGTGTTGAAGGTAACAGCCTTAAGCTATTAAGATCATATTTACAAAACTGTAAGCAAGCCGTCTGTGTTGGGAAAGAAATGTCCAGTATAGAACAAGTTGAGGTAGGTGTTCCGCAGGGATCCGTGCTAGGCCCTTTCCTTTTCCTAAAAATGATAAATGACCTGCCATCATTTATCAAATCCAGAACAGTATTCTATGCTGATGATACAACATTTCTGAACAGCAGTAATGATCTTAATAGCCTTAAAACATGTGTTACAGAGACAATTGAGCAAGCTTCACTCTGGTTTAAAGCAAATGGGTTCTTGCTTAATGAAATCAAAACCCAGCAGATGGTATTTAGTTTAAAAGACAAGTTTCCATCAGATGATCCTAGTTGTGTTAAATTTTTGGGGGTGTATTTGGATGATAAACTTTCTTGGAATCCACATATTAAGTATATTAGCGGTAAATTGTCTAGGGTAATCTATTTGTTAAGGCGATTAATGCACTGTGTACCTAAAAATTATGTTAGAGTATCTTACTACTCATTTTTCCAAAGCATCATATCCTATGGCATTATTTTATGGGGAAACTCCACTTGTGTGCATGATATACTATTGCTGCAAAAGAAAGCTATTAGGATAATTACAGGCTCACCATACAAGGCTCATTGTAAACCTTTGTTTACTCAACAAAAAATCATGACAGTAATAAACCTATATATTTATTATGTTTTAATCTACACAAAAAAGAACTTACCTAAAGTAAAACGCAGGGCAAATATACATTGTTACAGCACTAGGACAAACAGCTCTATCTATACGCCCTACCACAGACTGTCAAAATCAGTTAACAGTTATGAACTTATGGGCCACAAATTTTTTAACAAACTTCCACAAGGTATACAAAATTTACCAGAGCAACAATACAAACACTTTATGACTGGTTAATTGTAAACCCATTCTACAGTGTAAAGGATTTCATGACCTGTGATATCAAACTGTAAAGTTCTTAACAATTCTGTCCTTCTATAGCATGTACTGTACTCTATTGTATTATATGTATGACTTTGTCTATTGCTGTAATGGCTTAAAGACAATAAAATTATTATTATTATTATTATTATTATTATTAGCACTGCTGTGGAGGCCGTGGCTGGCTGGCTGGGTGGGGAGCTGGCCCCGCCCCTGCAGGTCTCCTCTGGAGGCGGGCTGGCGGCTCCCCACCCAGCCAGTGGCCACGTGGGGCCCGCGGCGGCAGCTCGCCACAGCACTGCCCGGCAGACACGTGCGCCACAGAGGCGTCTCGCGCACAGTGCTGGAGACTCCCGAGTAAGCACTGGCTCATCGCACGTTTATGTGCAGTACAATGGTGGGGATTGGTACGCAGTGAGGCAGGAAGAACAATTTATTCTGTATTTTCTTTACTTACATATGTACGTTTTATACTCATTGTTTAGAGCAATGTTTTCCCAGACGTTGCTTCATATGAGTCTTAAAAATTCAGCTTGTATAGTATTCTGTCCAGCAAGTGCTTCAACATATGTATTAGTAGACATACCACCCCTGAATTCTACTTCACTGAACTCGATAGTAATAGGCTCTCCTGGTACAGCGAGAATACATGCATTTATACACTGCTCCTCTTACATTCATATACCAGCAACTCAGTCTGTCTGTAGCAGTCGCTAAGATGCAGTATAAATCATCCAAATTCCTCACACTCGAATGTTTTATTTAAATGCGCATATCCCCTGAAGTTGATTCCCTGTTCATATGCACTGTTGAAACCCTCCTCCCATACATTTTAAAGTCAGTTGGTGATTAAAATGCACCACACTCTGTTGTCATCTACTTCTTTGTATACTCCCTCATGCTGCACATATGGTCCTGTGATGCCAAAAACACGTCGAAAATTTTCTATCTCTGCGGTCATCCCAAAGTCACTGTCAGGTTCAGGACCTACACTGACGCTTTTAGATAGACTAACAGTCACAGAATATGTGTTGGTGAAAAGCAGTACACTTCTGCAACTTAACTGAGACTTGCCGACTTGAGGAACTTCTGATCTCTGTGTGAAATAGTTGAAAGACTGCAGGTCTGATAAATCTGGAAGATACTCTGTGGCTTGTTGCTGCATTCCAGCTGGAGTTCATTGGCCTGGTGTAAAAATACATAGGTATTGTCGAGTATGTTTGGTTTTTCGGTCCATCCCTGCTGACGGCACTTTGTGACGTTCTTTTCACTACTTTATACAGACCTGAAATGATCTTTATTGGGCGAGAACACTGTCGGAGAGGGGAATTTAGGGGGATTGGAGTGGGGAGGGAAGGGTGTGTGGATGGGAAGGCGACATACGGATATGTGTCTGGTGTAATATGACACCGGAAGAAAAGTACTGACAGATCCTGAGGCAGCGATTTCGCTCGTGCAGTCTCTTAACGGATGAACGCAGAAAAGGTTTCTAGATATGGGAGTGGAACGCAAATTTCATAATAGCAGAACCCCTTACTTTGCACTCGACAGCGAGTGTTCATGAGAGACAAAGGTATCGCCAGGAGTGCGGCAGAACGTAATCTGACAGACAGGATGAGCTGATGATGCTGTAGTGTACAGGGACGTCTAAGTGTTGAGTGACTGTAGGATGGTACAAGATGACTTAAGCAAAATTTCTAGTTCGTAAGACGAATTATAGTTAGATCCAAATGTAGAAATATTCGAATACAGAATTAGCAGCGCGCTGCTTGACATTCACGTCCATGAAATATCTAGGTGTGACGTTGCAAAGCAATGTGAAATGAAATGAGCATATAAGGGTGCAGCGGAGAAGATGAATGCTCGACTTCGAGTACGAGAATTTTAGGAAAGAACGGTTCATTTGTAGAAGACAGAATATAGGACACTAGTACAATCCGTTCTTGAGCACTGTTTGAGTGTTTTATTTCCGCACAAGGTCTTATTAAGGAAAGACGTCGAAGCAATTTAACTGTGCAGCCAGAGTTGTTACCTCCAAGATCGAACAACATGCTAGTGTTATGGAGGTGGTTTGTGAACGAAAATAGGAGCCCCTGTAGCGAACACGATATTATTTCTACGAAAATTATAGAGGAAATTTAGAGAACCGACATTAGAAGCTGACTGCAGAACGATTTCACTGACGTCAACGTCCATTTCGCTTAAGGAGCACTAACAGAGAAATTTGGGTGTCTGTGGAGTCATGGTGAAGAAGTGGGATCTAGAGAAGATAAGATCCAACAAAGAACAAATTACAGAAATGCTGTCACGTGAGTTTCTAAACACATTAAGAGACAAAGAACCACCTGATAATGTCAACGAGTACTGGAATATGCTGAAAGAAGAAATCATTAAAGCAGGACAGCAAAATATAGGATATGTAAAAGGGAAAAGGGAAAAGAAACGATACGTCACACAAGAAATGATTTCGAATGTGGAGAAGAAAATTTAAAAACAAGAACACGGAAGATGCAAGAAAGATGTACCGAAGGTTAAATAATGAATTGCAAAGAGAAACAGAGCAGGCTAGGAAAAAATGGCTAAGAGGAATGTAACGCAATCGGAGAACTGGACGGGAAGATACGACTTACTGTACAACCGAGTAAAGACTATGACATGGGATTAAAACAGAGCAGGAAGTGCTACTATGGAAATTTTGAGTAAAGACGAAGAGGTAGTGTACAAAAATCGTGACAATGTCCTCCAGCGATGGGAAGAATATCTAAAAGAACTATATGACACAGATCGCAAACCGGAAACTGTGGAACTTGAATTACTCAACAGTGTAAATGATGACCAGAAAGGAAGGCCCAGCCATCATAATGGAAGAAGTAATGTCTGGCATAACTGCAACGATAAATGGTAAAGCAGTAGGTACAGATGCCGAGAGAAATATTAAAATGCTTCAAACAAGATGAAATAAGGGAAATATTGAGGTTATGAATAAAATATGACAGTGGTGAATGGCCTGAGGACTTTCTGACAAAAATAATGATGCCATTACCGAAACAAAACAAGGAATCAAGAAATGCAGTGAGCACGGGACAATCAGCCTCATTTCACATTCAGCCAAAATGATGTTAAGAATAATTAATAAGAGACTTTAAAAATTAATGGAGGAGAATCTTGGCGCGGAGCAGTTTGGCTTTAGACGGAATACGGACACCAGAGATGCAGTGGGGCTCCTACGACTCTTGGGAGAAAGGTTTATTGAAAAAGGAAGAGACCTCTAAATGTGCTTCACCGATCTAGAAAAGGCATTTGACAATGTGGCTTGGGACAAGCTGGCGACTGAAAAAAGAGTGGACTGGAAAACCAAAAGACTCATTATATCTTAATCAAAAAGCCTCAGTTAAAGTGAGAGGAGAAAGTACAAACTGGATTGGACTGGGAAAAGGAGTAAGACAAGGATGCTGTCTATCACCTAACGTTTTCCATCTCTACTTGGAAAATATGATTGCCCACTGCACATTAGATGACAAAGGAGTAGAAACTGAAGAAGAGTAGGGTGTTTGAGGTTTGCTGATGACATGGTTCTTCTAGCCACAGGGGAAAAACAATTACAGGATTTAGTGCACACCATTGACGCCATTATGGAATGAAAATTAACACAAAGAAAACAAAAGTATAGGCACTAGGAGAAACTAAAGAAATAAAAATTATGCTGAGTGGAGAAATATTAGAACAGGTGCTAAATTTTTAAGTACCTTGGAAGAAGGATAGTCACCGACTGGAAGTGCACCACAGAAATGAAAACAAGGATAGCAATGGTAAAAGAGGCATTTTGTAAGAAAAGGAGAGTTTTCTGCAGCAGTGTGGACAGAGAACTGAGGAAAAGATAAAATGTTTTGTATGGAGTGTTTTTCTGTACGGCCTGAAACATGGGTTTTGAGGAATAAAGACCGAGAAAGGCTGGAGGCTTCTGAGATGTGGAGATGGCGGAGTATGGAAAGAATAAGTTGGATGGACAGAGCAATAAATGAAGAGGTACTGAGATGAGTGGGAGAGAAAAGACAGTTGCTAGATGTAATAAAGAGAAGAAAAAGAAATTGGATTGGGCGTATATTAATAAAGAATGACGGACTGATAAAAACATGTGTAGAAGGTTATGTAGAAGGGAAAAGGAAGCGAGGAAGGAGGAGATTTCAGATACTGGATGACGCAATGGACGGTACAACATACAGCAGCCGTAAGAAGGAGGCAATGGATCGCAGAAAATGGAGAGGCAAAGGATCTGCTAATATAGCAAAAAACTGATGATGATGGAGGCATAAAGAGAGTCACTTTTCCCTCTCTGTATTTACGAGCGTAACAGGGAAGAAAATAACTAGTGATGGTGCAAGGCAACTTCCACCATGCACCATATTGCGACTTGTGTGGAGTTGTGGATGTACATCTTCATCTACACCAGTACTCGGCGTGACACCCGGCGGTGTGTGGCGGAGGGTTCTTCTAGCATCACTAAGTGACAGTCTCTTTAGTGCGCTTGTCGCTTTGTCTAGGTGTTCTGCAAACAAAACACAGTCTTCCCTACAAGATTTTCTATTTGATCGTTTCTATTTAAGCTGGCCCTAATTGTATTACCTTGGCATTTAGCTGAAACGGCACCCTTTCGATTTGTGTGACTCATCGAGTAAAAGAAATTTAACGGGTTCCTTCTAGTTCTCCTGTGGATGACATAACACTTTTCATTATTTAGAATCAAGTGCCACTTTACGCAGCGCGGCGGTACACTCTCTAAATCATTTTGCTATTGCTTTGATCTTCTGATGACTTTACTAGATGGTAAAAGACAGCATCATCTGCAAACAATGGTTGTTCAGATTGCCTCCTAGATCGTTTTTATAGATTAGGAACAGCACAATGACTACAACACTTCCTTGGGGAAGGGCAGATACCACGTTTGTTTTACTCGACGACTTTCGCGAGCTCTCACCAGGCAGACAGGAATACGCGTGTGACCCGGATGAGAGGCGTCGCGCCACGCTTCCCGTGGTTTGGCCGTCCTGCGGCAGACTTCCGCTGCGCCCGCCGTCATATTGAGCGCGCGCTCCCTGCGACGCGCACTGCTTCTGTTTGCTCCCCAGTGTCGACAGCGGACAATGCAGTCGGCGGGCGTAATTGCCACAGTGGCAGCTCTGCTTGCAGCAAACGGGACCTACTCGGTGCTGGATTGCTTCTGTTGGCACATGGAGAAACGCTCGGATCTCAGTATCGGTGAATTGGTGCTATGGTCGCGCTACTGTCTCGATACCAGTAAGTGCTTTTTCGTGCTGTACGGATTCATAAGACGTTATGCACTGTCCACTTATCAAACACTCACAGGCGGCTTGGCTTACATATGCTGTTATTAAAAATTATACGTTTTCTGCCTGACAGTGAAGGACTGCCTTTATTATGAGGACGCTCAGCCAGGTATCGGCTCTTAAGGAATACGTATAGAAATGACATTGGTGTAACGGGGTGACGAGAACTGAAGGAAAGTGATGGCATGCAACCGAATGCGAAACAGCCTGTCGTGGAGCTTATCGTAAAACTGGCTGTCCTTTAAGGCGTTGCTGCAGGTAGTGTTATAATATGTTTCATACACACAGAATAGACAGATATCTGGAGGTACTATTCATCGGGTGGTTCCAGGTGGTACGAACTGCTATGTCACACACTTTCCAGGAGCGGTAGCTTGTTCTTTAGGAGTATGATTTCTATGCGCAGCCTAGGAATCAAGAAAAAACACCTATTTTGACGAGCTATTGGCCAAAAGCAGTGATCATACAATAGCTGTAGTTCTCTTACGTCTGTTCTCTTACTCTTGTTTGCTGTGACGTAAATATTCCCTACGGCCCCTGCCAAAATTACACACACGAGAAAGAATCAAAGGACGCAGAGCAATAAATAGCGTTCCAGCCGATTTACCATCTGGTTAATCAGTCGGCATAACTGTATACGAATGCGAATTGATAATAGATGATATTGACTGATCTCTCTTGGTACCTCTAATTTCCAGGGTTCCTTTCATGTACGTTTCCTCTTCAAATGCCGATTGGCTGCAGTTGAAAACAAATTCCTTACACAACGACGGGGCAAATTTCCTTATCTCATCTACAAATATTTCGGTCGATCCTGTAGTTTGCTGTGCATCGTCAAGTTGACGCTTTCTTCGAAATTTCATTATCTCACGTCTCACACTTCTGTAGCACTGTTTGACGTCATGCAAGCATCCACTGCTTCTCTTGAAATCTCTATAATGTATGTCGAGCATCCTTGAAACGCGCAAATACCAGTTTTTGTGACAAGTGCGCCTTGTCCTCCTTTGGTTGTCAGTAGTTTTCCTTAGACACTAACGGTCATATTTCTGCTGACTTGTTCAAAATATGTTCGTAATTGTTCTTTTGCTATGCTGTCTGCGATTTTCCAAGTACGTAATTATGTTTAGTATCCGCTCCTTGGACAACGACTGTCCTTCACTACGTTTGACTGGAAACGGGAGCTGCGGCCCTCTGTCCGACAACGACGATGAACTACAGCACACCTGTTTCAGTACAACTTTCTAGTGCCGTGCACGTATCGCCATCACTGCACTCCTCTTGTACATTGTTCGCACGACACCACGCATTCCACTGACTCGTGCGCCACTTCTTTCAGACTCAGCGAAATTTCTTGAGTTCCTTTCTGATCAAATCTCGACTTTGGCTACTGTTACTGAAGATATAACGCAATGTTTGCTTAGTTTATCGTTGCCATTGCTCTGCTTTGTAACAACACCACTAGGACTGTAGTACTGTCGTGAGTTACTCGTCGACTAAGCAGTTCAGCTACGTTCCGTAGCCTCGTGCTGTCGACATCATTTGATAGCTCCAGTCCCGCCCCCTGTTGGCAACTGCTGCCAGTGTTGTGTTAGCACGGTAGGCAAAATGTGGGGCGTCGAATGACGTTACATCTAACATGTCAACGCATGTACAGCTTGTGCCTTTACCCTTATCTAACAGCAAACACGGAATACAAAATGGGTTATTGGTAGGAGTGAAGCAGGAAATGCAAATGTTGCTTTTACAAACATTTACAATAAAAGAGCTGCAGGATGCCTTACTTCAGCTTTTTCATCTTTGCTTTACCTCGAGCTGAGGCAGCGGCTTTTGTACTTCATAGTTCCCTTCGAAGCTATAAGGTGTGTCATCTAGAGAGATGTACCCCCGCAATCTCATTCCTCTACAGTAATTTTTGTTTTGTGCTGAGATTTTCTTTTCCGCCAGTGTATTTCAAGCGACCTTTGCCCTCGCTCCTCTCTGCTGAAGGAACGATCATTAACTTCCGCACGGAGGTTCAGAAGAGAAAGTGAACTTTGGCAATCCCGGGTAATGCTTTCAGTCATACACTTGCTATTTGAACAAGATAAAATATCACACGATAAAAACTAAAGATGAAGAAAAAGTGATCTCATACGAGGCAGAATCGGAGTACGATTGTTTCATTACATATACCAGCTCTTTTCTGGGGCTTGTAGAGTTTCCAGACTTTAGAGGTTCCAGGCTGTGGCTGGAGTGTGTTCCCACAGCCGGAGAACGCGAGTGGTCCGTGGCGCGAGTCGCCCAGTGCGGGGGTGGGGCCCGTGGCCCGCTGCGTGGGAGGCCGGCCTGCCTGCAGCCAGACACACAGGTCGGGGAGTACGTGGAGGAGGCGCGCCAGTCGGCCGTAAACACACTCTCGCTTAATCACAATAGGAGTAGTTTCCTTTCGTTACAGAATTTGTCAGGGAAAATCGCTCAGTCATTGCCGTAACTGTGGCATTATTCCAGTACCGGAAGCTTCAAGTATCGTTACACAGTTGACGGGGGCAGGCTCTCGCGAGAATACATCGCAGGTTACGGAGAGCGCCAAGTGAGTCAGTCGGCCCTCAGACACGACGAGGCGGAGGTCTCCGTGTTGGGTCAGGAGCGTGGACTTCCCTCTGTACGAGTCAATTACGTTCATTGATATCAGGTGTGCATTAATCGAACGTTCGCAGTGGTTAATTGCAATAGGCATACAGCAATGGCCTCCCGATTTTTTGGTTAACAGTAGCAGCTGCCCACAGTACCATCAGAAGCAACTGTTTGTATGTTTACAGCCCGGTAGCCACACCGACGGCGAGAGACGTCTTCAGAATTAGCAGTCTCACTGGGCGGGTACGGAACTTTCAGAATGTTTACCGGCGAGGTCAGCTCACCGCCGAGGTAGCCTCAGCTGGACTCCCTAAGCGAAGCGGATCAGACGAGTGAAGCTGCGCGGGCTAACCGTCTGTTCCTTCACAGAGACATTACGCTTTCTTCTTTCCTTTTGCTTCATTTTGCAGTCTAACTCACTGCGGGTTTTATCACGCATTTGCTCAAAAGGTCGTGAGTCCCTCGTGAGGGAATGAGCAGGCAGAATATCTTTTGTGTGTCCAGAGACTCTGCCGTAACCTTTCTGGCAGGTGAGAACAGATCAGCGCTTTTTAGTGCAAAGCCACTCTCTGCCACTCAGTGCCTTCATTGCTGCTTCATTTGCGGCGAGGAACCGTATGTCAACGGCACTTGCATATTGGTCGACAATTTAAGTTCGATTATTTCTAAAATGATCTCAACATTTGATGAGTACTTAGCTATTACATTTGTTTTGTCCCTGCTCCGTAAGCGCTGAACGTTCCCACACAAGTATAAAGGGACAGTAGTGCAACTACTGCCTCGGAAGTGTACAGAACAACGAATGGCAGCGCCTCTGCTACTTGCCTAACGAGATACCCTGGGTAAACACGGCTACAGCTAAGAGGAAAAAACAGCTCAGAGGCGGATCCCAGAGATTAAAGCGAGAGGAGAGTGGTATGCCGATTACATCATTGGGAATTCCAGATTTTCAGGCTGCAGTTATTTGACTGTGACCCAGTACTTGGCAGGTAGACTGTGATGAGACAGGCTAAGTGTGCGGCGCTCCAGGAGAGGAGAGTACAGAATGCCCGGGGTCGTCATTCACGGCCCAGCGTGGACTGGAGATCTGAAGTCACCAGGAAAGGCTCCCACCGGCTGCCGCTCCAGTCTGGAGCGCCCTGCCGCCTGCAGTCCGGCTGCCTCTCGGTCAGCCTGGAGTCTCCTCTCCAGCCCCGCACTGCCAGCTCTGAAACCAACGTGAGACTGTATCTGATCTGGCGTTCTGCAAAGATCTATGAGCATGGGTCCATATGTCTTATTCCCAATCTCGCCAATAAAACCAGTTGACGATAAGTGTGATTTTCACTTAAATATTACTGTCTGCGGCTAGCCAGGTACATCGCACGTTCCTGTGGTAGCGGTGCTAACTCTGTCAAGCTGGGGCAGAACAGCATGGCTGGCATGCAACATTAAATTATTTTGTTGAAAGGATGTCGAAAATATCGCAAGCGAGCTGTCTCAAGGACTCAGAAATGTAACAGCTGCGATCAATGTAACCAATTACGTATTGTATACCGAGTGGCTCCCCGTGAGATGGGCGAGAGTGCAACGTGGCATTCTCCGCTCTGCTCAGGGCCTCGATGCACGGATTGTCCACACTGATGCTGCAGTCGGAACTTTGGCTCATACGGAATGACGGCACAGTGTCCAGTGTTGTACTGTCGGCGCAGCTCTTCCCGCTTCCTCGTCAAGGGGAGCCGCAGCAGTGGCCGCCGTGCTGACAGTCGGCTGACTTGTTGACCTTTTGCTTGTAAAAGTGTGCAGCACTCCTCACGCCGTGTCCATTATCGTTGGCTGCAGCTCTCTCAGTGTTTCACTTTCAGTAGCTGCTAGTACTGATGTGCATATGAGTAGCCCATGGAAGCTCGTAAGTCAGAGTGCAGACCTCGAGGTGACTGAAGAACGTTTTGCAGTTTTGTCACCGGCGTTCACAACGTGCGAGAGACTGGAGCAGCCGCCCCCCACGTGGTCAGCTGCGGAGCGCCTGGCAGACCGCCTCTGGGACTCCGGACTGCCGCCACCGCCAGCAGGTGGAGCGGAGGAGGGAGGGGGGTGCGCCGGCGCCCTGGCGCAGCTCCGCCGCCTCACGTGGGACGAATCCTGGGAACTCGTCGAGGAGGTCGACTGCCGGGTCGCTGACGACTGTATCGACTCCCGCTGTGTACCGAGGTATGTAGACCACTCGATGCCATTACTACTAACTGTACAACTAATTCTTTCCTTAAATTTATTCTGAATGCTGTCACCTACTTTTCCTATTTTGCGATACTAACTATCTGCCAATAAGGGCACATTAGTGAGACCGAAAGAGGAAGCGCGCTAATACCTTCTGCCGCCGCCTCTTCTGTTGACACTTTCCACCGAGCAGTCAATGGAATGTGCCTCGTGGCATACGTCTCTCTCCGCTCGCTGTCTCCGCATATCGCTACAGCAGACAGTAAATCATCTGATGATGACAGTCAAAGACTGAAAGCGGTAACTAACAATAAAAGCTTTTCATTGCTTCCCTTACTAAAATTGAATTTATATTCCTATTTCCCAACCGTATTATCAAAAATCAATAAAAGTACAGTGTTGTTTGAGATGACAACTGCTGTAGCTCGATATCGTTGTTAGTTGTAAATTAGTTCAAAAGTGAACAATAAACACTCCAAGTGGCTAAATTAATTACTTTTCGAAAGAAGCAATTATAGAGTCAACACCCTGCACCACCAGACTACAGTAATACTCCACAACATTTGCTGTATATACGTAATTAAAATCTCTAACATGGCAGCAGTCAGCAACAGTAAAATTATGGAAGCCATAGGAATCGAACAGCCAACCAGTGGCACGTCAGATGTTTATTCACACTTTTACCTTGCTTTACTGTTCATTAAGCCACGTGGCTATACCTTAGCATTTATATGGGTCATTTTAGTGTTGACTGAGCTTTATGACCTGTTTTCTCTTTTCACACAATAAGTTTACACACGTTACTACTTCTTCCAAGGAAGAAAGGTTTATATCTGTTTAAACCTAGGTAAGGATTCGAATAAACTTGTGAAGTACAACTAGCTGGTGCATGATTCCCATTCTTTCCATACATCATTAACTTATAGTAAGACAGTCACATGCAAGCCAACTTTTGCTCCAAGCATCATGAAATGGCATCACGGAATTGCCGCCTCTAGCCTCGAAGACTTCGTCAACTCGGCGGGGAAGAGAGTTCCGAAAGTTTCTTCAGATACGCAGCATCTGCCCGAGGCCTCCCACTGCTGCATCAGATCCCGCAGAGCTACCAGTGTGTGGGGATGTCGGCTGCCACGTCTCAGCCGCTGTTCCAGACAGTACCGTCCAACGTCTGCGGCTCTGAGACCGGGTTGTCTAGTGGTCGCATCGATGTGCTGTAGGGCGCCTGAGTGTTCGTGAAACCGGGAGTGTATGCCCGCAGCCCTGGGAACACGACTGTGTGTGTCATCTTCTACAACGCAAGTGTCCAGAGAATAGGGCACCACTTCGTGACCGAGAATGTTGAAATAAACGTGCTGGTTCAGGTTCACATTAACCTTAGTGACTGAATCCAAGTCACGGCGACAGAAACACCCATATGACACCATGGAACCACCAGTGGCTTGAACTGCATGCTTTATAGGCCGTCGGTCCCATCGCCACCTCCATAATTTCAGAAGAGGCGAAATCGCGCGACTCGTGTGACGCACCTCCGCCCAGCCACTGTCCTTCTCTGTGTGGTTTGGCCCACTCAAGATGCGCAGCTGTGTGTGTCTGTGTGAGCGACGGCCGCTGACTCCAAATGTCGAGTCTGTGCAGCCGCCTTCCGAACGATTGCTAGGCAGCTGGTTCAGAAGGAGCTGCTTTGCCAGGCATTGGCAATTTGCGTCTGGTTTCATTTACTTAGTTTAATTTTCTGTCAAATACGGTTATGTCTCCGTCATACATACATGAAAAAAGTTTTGCATCACCCCAGTTCCCAGAACTGCTGAAGATAGACGTTGACTGTGGATATTATATCACAGTTACAGTCCCTTCGACTGTTCAGAGATGTCACTAAACCCGCCCAAAGACGTAAACAACCATTCCTTGAGCAGCGCTTATGACACGGAAGGGATCCGACAGTTCCAGTCGTTCCATCAGGAAGGAGGTACATGGCTGGTGTTGTCTGTAGTTCAACCATGCCTAGACGGTCAATACCGCGGTTCGATCGCGTCCGCATTGTTACTTTGTGCCAGGAAGGGCTTTGAACAGGAGAAGTGTCCAGGCTTCTTGGAGTGAACCAAAGCGATGTTGTTCGGACATGGAGGAGATAAACAGAGACAGGAACTGCAAACCACATGCCTCGCTCAGGCCTCCCAAGGGCTACTACTACTTCAGTGGATACCCGCTACCTACGGATTATGGCTCGGAGAAACCCTGAAAGCAACGCCACTATTTTGAATAACGCTTTTCGTGCAGCCACAGGACGTCCTGTTACAACTGAAACTGTGCGCAATCGGCTGCATAATGCGTAACTTCACTCCCGACGTCCGTGGCGAAGTCCATCTTTGGAACCACGACACCGTGCAGCGCGGTACGTGACCCACCAACCAATCTTAGGGATCTACGCCGATTCGCCGTTGAGGAGTGGGACAATCTGGACCAACAGTGCCACGACGAATACAGGCAAGCGCCAATGCCAGAGGACGTGCTACTGGGTATTAGAGGTACCAGTGTGTACAGCATCTGGACCATCACCTCTGAAGGTCTCGCTGTATGGTGGAACAAAGTGAAACGTGTGGTTTTCTTGACCAACAAAAAGGGCGGAAATGATGTTTATATTGATATCTATTCCAATTTTCTGTACAGGTTCCGGAACTCTCGGAACCGAGGTGATGCAATCTATTCTTTGATGTGTGTATTAAGTAGTGAAGTACATCTCAACATATCCATACCTTACTAAGCGAGCTAATAAGATTGCTGAAACGTTGACCTGTCACGTTCAAAAGGGTAATTAGATTAGGAAGGAACACTCTAAAGCAGTAGATGAGTTGTCCTATTCAGGCAGCAACATAATTGTTTGCAGCCGAAGTAGACAGGACATAAAACACAGACTGGCTAGGGCTTGGAAAACATCTCTGGAAAAGAGTAATTGTTTTGCTGTTTAACATAAATTTGACCTTTACGCTGTCATTTCTTAAGGTACTTGTCACGAGTGTAGTCTTGTATGGAAGTGAAACATGGATGTTAAGCAGCCGACACAAGAAGAGAATATGAGGTACTGAGATGTAGTGCTAGAGCAAACTGCTGAAGAATAGGTGTTTAGATGGTTTAATTATGAGAAGATACTGAATCGAATTAGAGACAGTAAAAAATATGCCACAACTTGACTGAAAGAAGGGATCAGTTGACAGAACACCTCCTGGGACGTCAGCGAATCAAAAATGGTTCAAATGGCTCTGAGCACTATGGGACTCAACTGCTGAGGTCATTAGTCCCCTAGAACTTAGAACTAGTTAAACCTAACTAACCTAAGGACATCACACACATCCATGCCCGAGGCAGGATTCGAACCTGCGACCGTAGCGGTCTCGCGGGTCCAGACTGCAGCGCCAGAACCGCGCGGCCACTTCGGCCGAGAGGTCAGCGAATCGTCCGGTTGGTAATGGAGAAGTAGTGTGGGGAGAAAAACTTGTAGAGGGACACCGAGTGATGAGTACAGCAAACAGGTTCAGACGAATGCAGGCTGCAGTAGTGGAGGGGCTCGCACAGGATACTGTAGCATGGAGGGCGGCATCAAACCGGTCTCCGAACTAACAATGACAACGACTAATAACTATGACAATTGTAATGATAACAGAAATAACGTTATTTCTCACCAATCTGAAACCTGAATCTTGCTGGCAGGTGGAAACTGTGTGTCAGGCCGGCACTCAAACCCAGTCCTCCTCCTTCTGCGGACGCTTCTCACACCAACTGTAGTATCGAGATATGAACAACAATGTGGGCATTGTCGGTCCGCCTTGATGCAAAATATTTTTGTTGTTCATTTATTTATTTATTCATTGCCCATGTTAGTTTCAGAGACAAATATCGCCATCAATGTAAAACATGCAGAAAATAGCACAGCTATAAAACGGTGTAAAACGTTATTACATGTTTACTGTTTGTTTTTTAAATATTGTGTTCTGTGGGTACTTTCATAATAGCTTATTTATTATACATTAAAAGCGTGGTTTTAAGATTCTTGTTGGTGTTTGGGGCATATTTTCTGTGTTTTTCTGTTGCCGTTTTTCTCAACATAAATCACGTCATTTGCAACTGTGTGAGCGACTATTAGTAAACAAATACGAAAACGTGAACTTACCTATGTCAGCGTTATGCAGTTGGGATTACAGTAGTGTTGTGGATACAGTTTTGGTGTATACTCGGTTGTTACATAGTTTCTCGTGTACTCATGTTCGCTGGACGGCTTGCAGCTAGTTCTATACACAGAAAAAGATAACCGTCGCACTTATTTCATAAATCATAAAGTTACGCCAACTTGCAGCTGGCGTGTCTCGTGAGAAATGTATCACACGTTGGAAGAAGGTTATGAAAATTTAAGCGCGAGTTCTGACGACTTCCGTTCCTCATTTATGTGTCTCTGTCTGATGGGCGAGTGGTCCTTTTGCAAGTGTGTGCTTTTCGTTGTGTGTCGTGCGTCAGTTCTCTCAGAGCAGTGAAGATTGTGCCGTTGAAAAGTGTTTTTTCTTCGTTTATTACGTTTTTCCCTTCCACTATTGCTTTTTGTATGTGATAATTTTCTTCTGTTGTTGTTGGTATAAAGAGAAAAAATTCTGGGATAGAATAAAATGACCAACCTAAGTGATTATCCAACACAAAGATATCAAAGGAACACAGAGACATTAATAAAAAGCATCACATGCATCCTCACACAGAACCAGACAAAAAGAATGATACAAAGGAGTCCTAAAGCTCCACTCTTAACAGGCCTCCCAAAGGTCCAGAAACTTCTCATTCTAGTCAGGCCAGCGGTGGACTTCAGAGAGACAGATGTCCACATCCCTAGAGAAAACATACACATACACAAACAACAGAAGCTTCAAAACCCCATAAGCCATAATAGAGAAAATTAAGAACATCCCCCCAACAGCAAAACTATCTTCTGACATTACATCCATGTACACATACTCACAGAAGAAACTATAAACACTATAGAACAACAGCTAAAGTACAAGAAATTCCCAGAAAGACAAATAAATGAAATCTCATCCATTCTTTGTCTAATCACTGAACAAAACTACTTTACTTTCAGCAACAACTTCTGTTTGCAAAAAGAGGGGCTAACCATGGGATCTCCACTCAGTGGGAAATTAGTATGCATATTCTTGGATCGTATAGAGAACACAATATTCAACAACTTTTTAAAACAAGATGAGTACAAAATAATTGTCTGGTACAGATACGAGGATGACATAATTGTCTTATAGATGAAACACAAAACAGTTGAAGAGGTACACAGTAGCATCAACACAGTACTACCTCAGTCCCACTTCACAAAGGAAAGAGAAAAACAACAAGAATCTAAATTTCTTGAATCTCACAGTTACAAGAAACAATCACCAACATTATTTTTCCATCTTCAGAAAACCCACATCCACAACCACTGCTACCCATATCTCATCCAACCACCATACATTCAGTAAATATGTCAGCTTTGGACCCATGCTCCACAAGATAAAAACAGAACACGTCTTAAACTGAAGAGTACACACAGGAACTAAATATAATCAAACACGGCCTGCCGGAGTGGACGAGCGGTTCTAGGCGCTACAGTCTGGAACCACGCGACCGCTACGATCGCACGTTCGAATCCTGCATCGGGCATGGATGTGTGTGATGTCATTAGGTTAGTTAGGTTTACG
Source organism: Schistocerca piceifrons (assembly GCF_021461385.2). Lineage (NCBI taxonomy): Eukaryota > Metazoa > Arthropoda > Insecta > Orthoptera > Acrididae > Schistocerca > Schistocerca piceifrons. The sequence continues at coordinate 107,504,901 of NC_060148.1, forward strand.
TAGTTCTAAGTTCAAGGGGACTGATGATCACAGCAGTTAAGTCCCATAGTGCTCAGAGCCATTTGAACCATTTATAATCAAACAAATTGCTGTTGAAAATGACTACAAAACAGATATCATAAACAAGCTCAACAGCAAGGTAAATATGAAACATAAAAATAGTGGCCACCCACTCAAAAGCACAAGCATCTGAAAACCCACAGGCCAAACACACAGAGAACAGAGCAGACCACATCACTTCAGGAAACGGAAACATATGGTACACACTGACATACAGTAATAAAATATCACATAGAGCTGGAAACATCTTGAAAAAGCAAGGGATCCCAATAACATTCTAAACAAACAACATAGTTCATAAAAGACTAAGACCAGACAAAAGAATCTCAGAAAAATTCAGCATGCTGGAATATACCAGCTCACATGTAACTGCTGTCAAGCCTAACCCATAGGAGAAACAATCAAAAATATCCGAACGAAGTACACAGAGTCCTAAAAAGTGACAGCACACATTCCACTTTCGCAAGACACCCAATGAACAAAAACTGTACCTCAGTGATCTACACATAACAGAATGCACACACACGCAAAAAGACATAAACGAAGAACAGTAGTCGTCAGAAATTCCGCTACAATTTTATAGTGTCCTTGTAACATGCGATACATTTCTCGCGACACATGCTAATGGTAAGATGGCGTAATGTTTTGGATTATGAAAGAAGTGCGAAACTTACGTTTTTCTGTGTGTAAAATTAGCTGAAAGCCTTGCCGCGAACGTAAGTACACGAGAAACTATGTAACAACCGAGTACCATCAAAATTGTATCCACAACACTACGGCAATCCCAACTGTATGACGCTGACATACATAAGTTAATGTTTTTGTATTTGTTTAGTAATAGCCGCTCATACAGTTGCAGATGACATAACCTATGCCGCGAAAAACGGCAACAGAGGCACACAGAAAATATGCCCCAAACAACAACAACAATCTTAAAACCATGCCATACTGTATAATAAATAAGGTATTATGAAAGTACTCACGGAAAACAGTATTTATAAAACAAACAGTACACATATAATAATGTTTTACAGTATTTTATAACTCTGCTATTCTCTGCACGTTTTAGATATAAAGACCCCATGACCAATTAATGAAGGCGACATTTGTCGCTGGAACTAGATTGAGGAATAAATAACTAAACAACAAAATCGTTTTGCATCCAGAAGGACTCACAGTTCCCTTTTTTTTGTATGCAAACACCATCTGGAAGAGTTCCAAATAAAATTATTCTATGGAGACATGACTCACGACTTGTACTCACAGCTTCAGTTTTGACATTTTCTTTTCTCCGGCACCTCGTTCTCGGAATGATAAGACGTCAGCCACGGCATTTTGGTATGCATGTTCCTGTCTTGGAAGAGGCGTATGAAGAGCTGGAAAGAAGACAGGACGACAGGCAACTCCTATGGATAGCTAAAGCAAGAGATAAGGCGACCAAGGACATAACATCAGTGAGGCCGATAAAGGATAAATCAGGTGTAGTATTATACGACCTTGAGAAAATCCTGAATAGGTGGTGGGAGTACTTTCAAAGGCTATTGAATGAGGAAAATGTATGAGAGAAGTATGAGTATGGAGATATAAATGAAAGAATGACCCAAAGCATAAGTAGGAAAGAAGTCCAACATGCGATGAAGAAAATGAAAAACGGGAGGCCCTAGGAGCTGACCAAATCCCAATAGAAGCATCCAGAAGTCTGGAAGAACAGGGTACTGATATTCTCTGGGATCTAATGCAGAAGATCTGGAAAGGAGAAAGAACGCCGCATGTGTGGAGAAGCAGTATGCTTCTATATAAGGGCAATTATAGACGGATAAAAGTGATGTCCCACACAATGAAGATCTTGGAAAGGATATTTGAGAACAGGGTGCGTCTAGAAACCGACGTATGTAAAGAACAGTTTCGATTTGTGCCGGGAAGAGGAAAAACCAACAAAGGATGCGAAAAATCTATATATTAACCTGCAAGGAGAACAACTGATGATCAAGAAATTTAAATACCTAGGCTCATACATAAAAAGTAATGGAGGACTGGAGGTCGAAATACAGCAGAGGATAAATAGTTATGGATGAACTGGAGGAAACTGAGCTGAGTACTGTGTGATAAGAAGGTTAGCTGCAGCATGAAAGGAAAGTTTTAAAAGTCTGTGGTGAGGCCTGCAATGCTGTATAGTGCAAAAACTTGCCCAATTACAAAAGTCCAAGAGAAAAAGATGGAAGTGGCTGAAATGAGAATGATAAAGTGGATGAGTGGGGTGACACGAAAGGATAGACTAAGGAAAATGTACACCAGGGGAACAGTGAAAGTGGAGCCCATAGGGAAGAAGATCCAAGAAAGTAGGCTGAGATGGTATTTACACGTGCAGGGAGAAGAGTTGGACCTAGAAATCGAAAAATCAAGGAGAAGAGGAAGACCCAAACTGAGGTGGAAAGACAAGGTAGCAGGAGACCTACGGGAGAAAAGATAGAGAAGAAGCACTGGATAGGAATTTATGGAAGAGAAGGATCCAGCAAAACACCGCCGACCCCACATGACGCGGGAAAAGGCTGATATGACGATTATGAGGATGACGATGATGTTCCTGTTATTTCTTTGGAATGATTTGGGCAAACAGTAGCAACCGTAAGTCACAATAGACGGATGAGGTATCCTTGTTTGACAAACAGTTTACGAGCTTCTCAAATCGCTGCTTCTAACACTCTGACCTTGTATACAGGATGATACTGGCTGTGTAATTCCCACCAGATGTTCTGATTATGTTACTTCGTGATCTTCCTAAATTACTTCAGGCAAATGCCCAGATGATTCCTTCCATGACCTCACGGCCAACTGTCAGCTCATCCTCGTTAAACTAGACTTATGGGTGTCCACATGCCTCTATATCCATGTTTTTAGTTGTCAACCTGCTCACGGGCAGGCGTGTCGCGGGGGAGCTGCTGGGCTCCTGCTGCACATGTCCGACGTTAATGATCTGGCAGACATAGTTAACAGTCACTGCACAGACGGTGTAGCTGTCTGCAACAAAGTGAACATGGTCAGGGAAGGAGGGGACATGTTGGATTCTGCTCGCGACGACGACATACAGGAGGTCGCGAAGTCAGGATTTATAAGTGGGCATCCGAGGCTGCCGTCGAATGACAGTACAGGAAAATAGCTAAAATAAAGAGAATATATTTCAGTGCACACTGTGCAAGGAGCGCGCCCAGAGACGGAAGTTTCCAGGTTTAGGCCATTCTAGGAGGCCAAACTACTAATTGAAGATGGAAACGGAAGGGGAGGCGATTCACATTAACTGATGTTGGTGGCCGTTCGTGGAACGCCTCCCAAGAAAGGCGTCTGTTCTGCTCGAGGTCTGGATCACGAGAGAGAGAAGCAACCGTGTTCTGCATTGCAGAGTGCTCCAGTGTCCACACACGTGACCTGTATCCCACACACGCTACTGGGTAAAACCGATGGCGTGAATCCACTAGCAGTCTCAGCACAGGGCTCAAGGCGTCTCTTGTCAGCGGCTTCAACTGGACAGAACTGCCACAGGCAGGTAGCTTCTGTCACGTAGGCACAGCGTAAGTTGCTCTGGGAGAAAACTTTTAAAGATTTCATTGGGCCTTTGAAGTAAATTCTTTAAACCATTTCACTAAAATATTCCTTTACTGGCTATCAGCACATCCAAAAGTACTACCTCAAAGCAAAAGCACCGCATGTACCTAATCACATCTGGATAAGATCTTAACCTTCGAGCTGGAGAGTATCGTTTATCACAAATTTCTTTCTGTATGCATTGTTAACTGTCTTACGCATTTTCGAGAACTACTTGAAACTTTTCACGTGTAAGCGCCGTTCTCCCATGCCTTTTGCTAAAGAAAGCTGCGGTCTGACCTGCAACTTAAAGTAGTAGAGGTGCTTTTTTTTTCTCTCGTCCACATGTCACACGCCGTCCTCTTTTCTTGGTGGCAGGCTACCCAATTGTTTCAACCCACGGATCTTTGAATTTCTCTAGGAAAGTTGCTACGTTGACAGGAAGTGAAGCAACCTTATCTGTTTTGACTAGCTGAAGCCTCGCAAGGGAAAATGCCAAGTCTTTCAAGGAAAATGTTCCTTTTCTGGATTTACCTCATTTGAGTCGAAAATGATTTGAGCTCTTATTTCAGCTATATCGATTACAGAATAGGATACGACCAGTGGCCATCTTCTTGTGACCCATGCTATGGAATACGCTCTTCCCAGTTGATCGACTATATAGACCCCTCCATTTGTCACATTGTAATTCCTGCCTTATTGCAACAAGTTTATCAGTTGCTCTCCCTTCTTGTCTTGAGCTTTTGTCGTCAAAACGGATGCAACGTAAAAGGAACCGCAGTCTTCTATTGCTCATCACATCTCCCGTAATCTCGATACTTCTGCCATCTGCTCTCCACAGTTCGACAACATTAGTGTGGCTGGCTTGCGTTATCCCAGAGAGGTAAAGCAATCGCAGTAATGTCATTACTTCTTCTTCTGTAGTGTTCTTAGCATCCCTTTCTCTTGAATACTGTACACTTTCTTTCTTAGACTGAGTACAGAAGAGTGTGTACTTAATATTTTGTCAATCGTTTCCAGACTAAGCACTGTCCATTTCACTTATGACCTTTCTGGATACACTTTCTGACCCACGAATTATTTTTACAATATTCTTTCTTTTTGTTTTTATGATTACATTAGCGTATAATTGATTCCATTTTCATTTTTCCCTTTCCTAATAAAAATACAAACAGCGGAGAGCGACTGTTCGCGGTCATCGTATGAATTGTGTTCCCGTTCGGGATCCGAACCTCGGTCACGTCGTGTGGCAAACTGTTCCTCTTCTTCCTCAGCGTCATCGCCAATTTCCTTTCCTGATTCGGTGTCGAACCCTGGATCCTCGTCGAGTGGCCACGCAGCCTCCTCGTTGTCGGCCAGCTTCGTTGTGGCCTGTACAGGGTGGCAGGGCCCGCTTGTGGACACAAGGTAACGAGATGAGAGTGAAAGGAACGCCACTTACACGACTGGGCGCGTTGTGTACCTTGTATTCTAAGACGGCACACGCGTTGTTTATTTTACGTTTCGGCTGCTCACTTGGACGTGTGACAACACAACTTACCACTGAGCTAGCTGAAGCTATAATGAAGGTATACGTACGGCTGGCAATTTGATAACAACAACGCAATTTTTTTATTTATTATGCAGAGAATTGGGCAAGACAATGCCATTTGCGGTTGGCGCGTTTTACGCATAGTCGCGCTCAATCGAGAGTTAAACTGCAGTGAAGACTGAAAACTTCCTTTACTTGTTTGTAAACGTAATACTGTGCACTTAAAAAATAAGCAGATAATAGTTATCCTACACCTGCCATATTTGGAATCAGTCGGTTTACAGAAACACGTAGATGTACGAAACACAGAAACCTGTACTAGCATTCGCAATTATTTCCTTAAAGCCTACCTGTAAATAAAAGTTATTTGAAAACGTCCTGCCTTCAACAAAACACAGTTTCTTCTTTTTCACCCATACATGTTTCGGCGAAGCTTTACCGTCATGAGAGGTTCCCTTCATTTTTCTGCCGAACAAAGAATATATTCAAACTTCCTGGCAGATTAAAACTGTGTGCCGGACCGAGACTCGAACTCGGGAAATTCGCCTTTCGCAGGCAAGCGCTGTACCAACTCAGCTACCCAAGCACGACTCACGCCCTGTCCTCACAGCTTTACTTCTGTCAGTACCTCGTCTCCTAAACTTCACAGAAGCTCTCCTGCGAACCTTGCAGAACTAGCACTCCTGGAAGAAAGGATATTGCGGAGACATGGCTTACCCACAGCCAGGGGGATGTTTCTACAACGAAATTTTCACTTTACAGCGGAGCGTCCGCTGATATGAAACTTCCTGGCAGATTAAAACAGTGTGCCGGACCGAGACTCGATCTCGGGACCTTCGCCTTTCGCGGGCAAGTGCTCTACCAACTCAGCCACCCAAGCACGACTCACGCCCCCTCCTCACAGCTTTAAATCCGCCAGTACCTCGTTGAGTCGTGTTTGGGTGGCTCAGTTGGTAGAGCACTTGCTCGCGAAAGGCGAAGGTCCTGAGTTCGAGTCTCGGTCCGGCACACTGTTTTAATCTGCCAGGAAGTTTCGTATCAGCGCACGCTCCGCTGTAAAGTGAAAATTTCGCTCTAGAAACATCCCCCTGGCTGTGGCTAAGCCATGTCTCCGCAATATCCTTTCTTCCAGGAGTGCTAGTTTCTGCAAGGTTCGCAGGAGAGCTTCTGTGATGTTTGGAAGGTAGGAGACGAGGTACTGGCGGAATGAAAGCTGTGAGGACTGGGCGTGAGTCGTGCTTGGGTAGCTCAGTTCGCGTGGCCAGCAGTCTGGCATTAGCTGTCGCCGCGGTCGCACGCTCTTCAAGTTTGCTCCGTGAATGTTCAGTGTTTACGCCAGTGTTTTCGTGCTTCGTGACTGTTTATCGGCTTTTTGCACGTGAATTAAGTGTTATAAATTGAGCTATTGGTCTTCGTTCATGTCGTCTTTCTACTTAGTGCTGTTGGGATTTCGGTGTTGTCCGAAATTTCTTCGCTGCAGAACACCATGGCAAACTCCGTGAGAAAAAACACCGTGATTTTCACCTTCGACAAGTACACCCGTCCAGTACAGCCCTCTGCACTTGAAATACACGACTAGATTACCGAGGTATTTAAGCTTCATCCTGAATCTGTTCATACCATGCAGCTAGACTGATGAATACTGCATTTCTGTAAAGTTTAACGATTCCGTGAGTGTAGACCGCTTTCAGGAAAAATCTGGTTATGAAACGGAATTTATACACCGTGATATACTAAAAGTACTGTAAAACTCAGGAATTCCGAGTCTGTAATTAGAAATATTAGGGTTTTGAATATTCCCATAGAAGTAGACAACTCGAAAATTAAAGATGTCCTTTCAAAGTGTGGGGTTGTCAGGCAAATAGTCAACGAAAGGTGGGCTTCGCATTTCAAGCTGCAGTGCTTTAACGGCATTCGCTCTGTGGAGATGGAAGTGAAGACAAACATACCCTCCCACATCTTTGCTGACGGGCACAAGGCGCATGTTATTTACTCAGGGCAAACACCTACATGTCATGTGTGCAACGAGTCTGGTCAACTCCGCCAGTAATACAACAGAAGCGGCCGCTGTCGTGGGTCCTGTTACTACCTCTGAAAATGTTGGACTTAATGTTAATGACTTTCCGTCTTTAAAACCTGCATTAACTGCTGAAATTCCGTCCCGTGACAGCGAGACTCCCACTAAAAAGCGTCCTCTAGAGGACACTGAAAAAAATGTTGATGAGGGCTCTTCCTGTGAAACACCCGTTGCCAGGAAGTCGAAGCCAAGTCCTGCTGGAAGTGGTAAAAGGAGATGAAATGCACGTCGATGTGGCTCCCACTTCCGCACAAGGAATTATACCGCCACGAACAGATAGTGGCGCAGCTCATAGTGACCTTTCACAGAAATGTGACCCTGAGCCTCAGGTCACAGCTGCAATAACCGCATCGAGTGCACAGCCCATACAGTGCGAACAGTACGAGGAAGTACCAAGTAAACAACCTGCTTGCTCTGAAGCGCAACACCGCGCCCAAGGAGGAAATAAACAAGCATCACCGCCTCGCCAGTCAGACAACGCAACCGACAACACCCCGGAGCCAAATATTGACGACTCGCAAGCCACCGCCGTTGCGCAAGACGGCCACCGTCGGAGGCTGCGACCGAAACCAGGTCTTACTGTCACGCGTCATCAAGCGAAAACCACACCAGAGAAGAAAGATGTCAAGAAAAAGAATATTAAATATGAAGTCATCAGGGCCAACACTGACGAGGAGAAATAGAAAGACCACAGGGACTTATAGCAATGCATTGCCAGGATTTCAGGATAATTTTCTTTTCAAGCACTTTGTTTAAAAGCAGTAAAAATTTTTCCATGAAGTCAGTGCATGTAATGGGCACATAGCTTGTAAAGATCGTGACTTGTAGAGAAGCACGTTGCTCCTATAATCATACCGATCCTCATCCCAAATAGCTTCTTCTGGTATGTCTGTGATGCAAGTTTATAGCATTACTACTATTAACATTAATAAAATACAGTCACCCTTCAAATTGGCAGAATCGGAAGAATTCTGGTACCAGTCTGGGACAGATATGGCGCTGCTACAAGAAGTTGCGATGACGGCATTTCGGATCCCAGGCTTTTTTGAAATTGTTAATGTTTCTACGGAAGCCATATCGGTACAGCCATTCTTATAGGGGAAGGCCTTCCGGTGACTGAAATCGAACGACTAGAATCAGGAAGAGCCGTAGGCATTAAAATTTTCGATATGACCGTGCTTAACCTTTACGCCCCATCAGGAAATTCCCATAAATTGGATGGTGCGATGTTTTTTCAAGATAAACTAATTGATTTATTGAGGAAAAATCCGTGTTCTCTTATATTAGGTGGACATATTAACTGTGTTTTAAACCAGAAAGATCAACAACCCAATTTCCACTTCTCGCCACAGTTAATAAAGTTAGTAAGTGATCTACAACTCAAAGATGTATGGGAACTTCAGCACGCTACATCAGTCGAGTTCACGTATATAACCAGCCACTCCCGCAGCAGACTAGATAGAATTTACGTGTCACCAAATTTGCAAAAATTTTTATTAAACGTTGAAACTGTTCCCGTGTATTGTAGCGATCACAGTACACTTTTAACTTGCTTTAATTTAAGTGTACTGCCAACCCGTCGATTCAGAGGCCAATGGAATTTTAATATCTCTGGTCTAACTGACGAAGAACTGGAACAGGAAATAAGAATGGCGTGGACTATGTGCCTCCGCACAGCAGACAAACACCCAACAGTCATTGACTGGTGGACTAGGAGGGCTAAACCAAGGCTGCTGAAAGTTGTCATGCAGTATACTGTAGCGAGGCGCAGGGAGTTGAGGAATACAATGGAGTTTTATTACACAGTTTTAAGAGACTTATATCAAGAGGCATATGATGACGTAATTCGTCTGAATGATATCAAAAAATAAAAGCCAAGTTATTAAGCATTAAACAGCAACAGATGGAGGGACTAAAAATTAAATCGAAAGCCACATCAGTAGTAGCTGATGAAACTGCTTCTCTGTATCACTTGGTGCGGCATGCTAAAAACAGACGTCAAACTTTGGTTGATGAAGTCCAGACGCATACTGGTACAAGGTTCACATGCCAGAAAGAAATATTGGGCCAAGTCCACAGGTACTATGACAAGTTATGTGCCCCTACCACAGTGGACGATGCAGCTCTCGAGGACTTTCTCACTATTTTAGGTCCACAGTTGTCGGGAACAGAAAACGCTGACATCCTGTCACCTATTATTAAAGGTGAAGTGCATGAGGCAGTGCGTAACTCACCTCTCAAAAAATCTCCGGGACTTGGTGGCCTCCCTGTGGATTTTTATGCCCGCTACTGGTCTATAATTGGGGACAAGCTCACTTCCATGGCGAATGAAGTCCTGACTGGAAAAGCGGTCCCTGCAGAGTTTAAGGAAAGTAAAATAGTACTGATTCCTAAGAGGAAAGGCAAAACCAACTTAAACAATTATCGGCCTCTTTCGCTACTAAATTCTAATTACAAAATAATTTCGCGTATTATCAACAAAAGACTCCGTGCCTTCTCCAACAAAATATTGAGTCATCATTAACCTTGTTCTCCAACCAGAACGATATTCGAAAGTCTATCTGCATACAGAGACGTCGTTGCAATTACGTCAGTGGCAAGTATAAAATGTGCTTCAATCTTTACAGATTTCAACAAAGCTTTTGACCGCGTTAGTCATAGATACCTCTTTGCGACGCTCTCAAGAATGGCTTTCCACCCTCAGATTGTCAACATGCTAAGAAATATTGCAACAGGTATAAAAGCGAAAATAGCAATCAATGGCCAAACATATAAACCCATCCAGATAAGGCGAGGGGTTCCACAGGGCAGTCCCTTATCTATGTTTTTATTTTCCGTATCTTTAGAGCCCTTTCTCCGCACTGTCCACGCAAGATTAACGGGCATAACATTGAGTGGTGAGAAAACCGTCATACGAGTTTATGCTGATGACGTGGGTGTTGTAATAAGGAATAAGGAGGAGACAGTTACACTGGAAAGAGAATTCCAAAAGTATTGTCTAGCGTCGGGAGCGATAACCAATGAAAACAAAAGTAAAATATTGAATCTGCAGGGCCTAGAACACCTCCGACTGGCATGGGCAAAACAAGACAACAAACAAAACTTTGGGAATAACCTTAATGGCATGTCCGATGAGGACGGCTGCTTTTAACTGGACGGAAGCTAGGAGGAAAGTTCATGGTGCTGTAATGGAGAACATCCATCGAACTGTGGACCAGGTGAAAAAGGCAGATTCATGAACTCCTGCATTTTGTCTAAAGCGTATTTCACTGCACAGGTATTTCCAGTCCCCAAACTAGTACCAAAAGGGATCATGTCCACTGTTACCAATTATTTATGACGAGGAAACATATTCAGTGTTGGTGCGACTACCGTTATACTGGATGTCAGAAACGGGGGCCTTGGTTTGGTGGGCATTCGAAATAAAGAGTCTGCTCTGTTCCTCAAACGGGCTTTCCATATACTCAAAGAACTTCCACAATGTATAACCGCAAAGCTCTCCGAGGCTGTAACACCCCATAGCCTGCAAGCACCGATTGATGTGAGTAGAATTAATGCCCGTCTGCAGTATGGAATATATGAAACGAACATATGTGAAGTATTACATCTTACATCCAACCTGTGGCCACTGGTGACGCCCCAGGAGTTGACTGAATGACTTCGCCGCAGCTGGGTAGGGGCTCATAATCACGGCCGGCCGCGCCGTGCCACAAGTCACGCGTGCAGCGTGTCTGGCTCACGGGCGGCGCGGGCCCGGCCTGCCTGCCGCTCGGCTCCGCTCGGTCCCTCTCGGAGGCGCCCGGAAGAGCGCGGCGCTTCACCCGGCGTCGCGGTGCGGCGTCTTCCGGCCGGCACAAGTCTCTCGAGTTCGGCAGACTCGCGCTGTCAGCGCTGTTTACCCTTCGCTGTGTGATCTCGGTACGATGGAGGTTCACTGGGCCAGTGGCTGTTTGCACGAAGGAGGGAGTCGAGCGATCTACCGTCGCGATTCTTTAAAATGAGTGGCAGTGACAAAGAGAGCGAAGAGGTTTCTCAGTTCATATATGGTACAGGTAGTGCATATCTACTGTGAAACGACATTAGATGTACATGTACATGGATGCTCTGCAGATCACACTTAAGTGCCTGGCGGAGGGTTCATCGAATGACCTTCAAAACAATTCTCGATTATTCCAATATCGAACAGTGCGAGGAAAAAACCAATGCCCATACCTTTCCCTGATAGCTTCCGTTTCCTTTATTTTATTACGACGATAGTTTCTCCCTAAGTATGTCTGCGTTAGCAAAATATTTTCGCATTCGAAGGAGAAAGTTGGTGACCGAAATTTCGTGAGATGATTCTGCTACAATGAAAAACGCCCTTTTGATGTCCACCCCAAATTCTGTATCATGTCAGTAACACTGTTTCCCCTATTTCGGGGTAATACAGAAAGTGCAGCTCTTCTTTGAACTTTCTCAATGTACTCCATTAACCCTATCTGGTGAGGATCCCACACTGTGCAGCGGTACTCCAAAAGCAGGCATACAAGCGTAGCGTAGGCAGTCTCTTTAGTAGATCTGTTACATTTTCTAAATATTCTGCTAATTAGTCGCAGTCTTTGGGTAGTCTCCCCCTCAACATTATGTGTTCTTCCCAATTTAAGTGGCTCGTAATTATAAATCATAGGGTTTTAGTTCAATTTGCGGGCTTTAGATTTAGTGACTTATCATGTAACCGAAGTTTAACAGATTCCGTTTAGCACTCATATGAAGGACTTCCCCTCCCCCCCCCCCCATGAACCATGGACCTTGCCGTTGCTGGGAAGGCTTGCGTGCCTCAGCGATACAGATGGCTGTACCGTAGGTGCAACCAAAACGGAGGGGTATCTGTTGAGAGGCCAGACAAACGTGTGGTTCCTGAAGAGGGGCAGCAGCCTTTTCAGTAGTTGCAGGGGCTACAGTCTGGATGATTGACTGATCTGGCCTTGTAACATTAACCAAAACGACCTTGCTGTGCTGGTACTCCGAACGGCTGAAAGCAAGGGGAAACTATAGCCGTAATTTTTCCCGAGGACATGCAGCTTTACTGTATGATTAAATGATGATGGCGTCCTATTGGGTAAAATATTCCGGAGGTAAAATAGTCCCCCATTCGGATCTCCGGGCGGGGACTATTCAAGAGGACGTCGTTATCAGGAGAAAGAAAACTGGCGTTCTAAGGATCGGAGCATGGAATGTCAGATCCCTTAATCGGGCAGGTAGGTTAGAAAATTTAAAAAGGGAAATAGATAGGTTAAAGTTAGATATAGTGGGAATTAGTGAAGTTCCGTGGCAGGAGGAACAAGACTTTTGGTCAAGTGATTACAGGGTTATAAATACAAAATCAAATAGGGGTAATGCAGGAGTAGGTTTAATAATGAATAAAAAATAGGAGTGCGGGTAAGCTACTACAAACAGCATAGTGAACGCATTATTGTGGCCACGATAGACACAAAGCCCATGCCTACTACAGTAGTACAAGTTTATATGCCAACCAGCTCTGCAGATGATGAAAAAATTCATGAAATGTATGACGAGATAAAAGAAATTATTCAGGTAGTGAAGGGAGACGAAAATTTAATAGTCATGGGTGACTGGAATTCGTCAGTAGGAAAAGGGAGAGAAGGAAACATAGTAGGTGAATATGGATTGGGGGGAAGAAATGAAAGAGGAAGCCGCCTTGTAGAATTTTGCACAGAGCATAACTTAATCATAGCTAACACTTGGTTCAAGAATCATAAAAGAAGGTTGTATACCTGGAAGAATACTGGAGATACTAAAACGTATCAGAAAGATTATATAATGGTAAGACAGAGATTTAGGAACCAGGTTTTAAATTGTAAGACATTTCCAGGGGCAGATGGGGATTCTGACCACAATCTATTGGTGATGAACTGCAGATTGAAACTGAAGAAACTGCAAAAAGGTGGGAATTTAAGGAGATGGGACCTGGATAAACTGAAAGAACCAGAGGTTGTACAGAGTTTGAAGGCGAAGAATAAGGGAAGAATTGACACGAATGGGGGAAAGAAATACAGTAGAAGAAGAATGGGTAACTCTGAGGGATGAAGTAGTGAAGGTAGCAGACGATCAAGTAGGTTAAAAGACGAGCGCTAATAGAAATCCTTAGGTAACAGAAGAAATATCGAATTTAATTGATGAAAGGAGAAAATATAAAAATGCAGTAAATGAAGCAGGCAAAGAGGAATACAAACGTCTCAAAAATGAGATCGACAGGAAGTGCAAAATGGCTAAGCACGGATGGCTAGAGGACAGAAGTAAGGATGTAGAGGCTTGTCTCACTAGGGGTAAGATAGATACTGCCTACAGGAAAATTAAAGAGACCTTTGGAGAGAAGAGAACCACTTGTATGAATATCAAGAGCTCAGATGGCAACCCAGTTCTAAGCAAAGAAGGTAAGGCAGAAAGGTGGAAGGAGTATATAGAGGGTCTATACAAGGGCGATGTTCTCGAGGACAACATTATGGAAATGGAAGAGGATGTAGATGAAGATGAAGTGGGAGATACGATACTGCGTGAAGAGTTTGACACAGCACTGAAAAACCTGACTCGAAACAAGGCCCCAGGAGTAGACAACATTCCATTAGAGCTACTGACAGCCTTGGGAGAGCCAGTCTTGACAGAACTCTACCATCTGGTGAGCAAGATGTATGAGACAGGCGAAATACCGCCAGACTTCAAGAAGAATATAATAATTCCAATCCCAAAGAAAGCAGGTGTTTACAGATGTGAAAATTACCGAACTATCAGTTTAATAAGTCACAGCTGCAAAATACTAACGCGAATTCTTTACAGACGAATGGAAAAACTGGTAGAAGCGGACCTCGAGGAAGATCAGTTTGGATTCCGTAGAAATGTTGGAACACGTGAGGCAATACTAACCTTACGACTTATCTTAGAAGAAAGATTAAGAAAAGGCAAACCTACGTTTCTAGCATTTGTAGACTTAGAGAAAGCTTTTGACAATGTTAACTGGAATACTCTCTTTCAAATTCTGAAGGTGGCAGGGGTAAAATACAGGGAGCGAAAGGCTTTTTACAATCTGTACAGAAACCAGATGGCGGTTATAAGAGTCGAGGGGCATGAAAGGGAAGCAGTGGTTGGGAAAGGAGTGAGACAGGTTTGTAGCCTGTCCCCGATGTTATTCAATCTGTATATTGAGCAAGCAGTAAAGGAAACAAAAGATAAATTCGGAGTAGGTATTAAAATTCATGGAGAAAAAGTAAAAACTTTGAGGTTCGCCGATGACATTGTAATTCTGTCAGAGACATCAAAGGACTTGGAAGAACAGTTGAACGGAATGGACAGTGTCTTGAAAGGAGGATATAAGATGAACATCAACAAAAGCAAAACAAGGACAATGGAATGTAGTCAAATTGAATCGGGTGATACTGAGGGAATTCGATTAGGAAATGAGACACTTAAAGTAGTAAAGGAGTTTTGCTATTTAGGGAGTAAAATAACTGATGATGGTCGAAGTAGAGAGGATATAAAATGTAGACTGGCAATGGCAAGGAAAGCGTTTCTGAAGAAGAGAATTTTGTTAACATCGGGTATAGATTTAAGTCTCAGGAAGTCGTTTCTGAAAGTATTTGTATGGAGTGTAGCCATGTATGGAAGTGAAACATGGACGATAACTAGTTTGGACAAGAGGAGAATAGAAGCTTTCGAAATGTGGTGCTACAGAAGAATGCTGAAGATAATGTGGGTAGAATACGTAACTAATGAGGAGGTATTGAATAGGATTGGGGAGAGGAGAAGTTTGTGGCACAATTTGACTAGAAGAAGGGATCAGTTGGTAGGACATGTTTTGAGGCATCAAGGGATCACAAATTTAGCATTGGAGGGCAGCGTGGAGGATAAAAATCGTAGAGGGAGACCAAGAGATGAATACACTAAGCAGATTCAGAAGGATGTAGGTTGCAGTAGGTACTGGGAGATGAAGAAGCTTGCACAGGATAGAGTAGCACGGAGAGCTGCATCAAACCAGTCTCAGGACTGAAGACCACAGCAGCAGCAGCATGGAGGACTTCATTATCTAGGATCAATTGCCACTTTCCAAAATATACAGATATATTTTCTAAATCGTTTTGCATTTATTGATCTCAGATTGTTCCTCAGATTGTTACGAAATTATTTATATAGATAAGGAACAGCAGTGGGCCTATAACACTACGTTGGGGAACGCCAGAAATCTGTTTCACTCGATGACTGTCAGTTATAAGGAACTGTGACCTCTCTGACAGGATACCACGAATCCAGTTAGCTAACTTAGATGATATTCCATAAGCACCCAATTTCAGTACAAGCCGCTTGTGTGGTACAGTGTCAAAGGCCTTTTCGAAATGCTTGTCGATAGTACTCAACACTTCGCGCTTCACAAGAATGATGTTTTCTGAATCCGTCTTTACTGTGTGTCAATAGACCGTTTTCTTCGAGGTAATTCATAGTCCTCACACGCAATATATGTTCCAAAATCCTACTGGATATCGACGTTAATAATATGGACCTGTAATTTACTGGATTACTCCTTCCACCGTTCTTAAATATTGGTGTAACCTGTGCAGCTATCCAATCTTTTCATACAGATCTTTCGTCCAGCGGACGGTTGTATAAGGTTGTTACGTATGGAGCTGTTGCATCAGCATACTCTGAAGGAAACGTAATTGGTATACAGTAGTGACCGGAAGACTTGCTGTTATTAAGTGATTTAAGTTGCCTCACCAATCGGACGATACCTGCCTCTAGGTACCTCATGTGGATAACTGTTCTTGATTCGGATTCTGGAATATGCAGAAAGAGTTTAAAGATTTGACTGACAATGAAACAGGATAAAATCACGAATGTCGACAGACGAGATACCTTGTTTTGTACATCAAAAAGCACTTTGTGCTAAATTTGCAGGCCTTTGGCACATGGCGAAATTGGAAGAAAGCATAGTATAATTGCTGAAGTCACACGCATCTTCCGTTTTCAGCTGCAACGGTTTTCAGTGAAACTGAACGATTCCTATGGCGACTTCATATCGTACTGCAAAGTACGTAGGATATGTCGAGACACATACCTGGAACGACTTAAAACTTGCTAGCGTTTAATAAAGGAATGCAGGAACGAAAATTAAAACATGTGCAATCTAGTGCAGGTTTCACATTTTAACTGGACTTGACTGTACACTGCCCACAGTAATGCACTGCAAGGTCACTTTTTCCTCATTTGATGGGGATGCATTTAAAAACAAAATCGCGTTTCTGGAACGGACACATTCTGACAAAGACAGTGAAGTTCCCTAAGATCACTGGAGTTAAACAAAATACGAAGTTTGAAGAATACGCTGTGGCCTAGAAAGAATTACAAGGGCAGTTTTATGAAGTTTTTGAGATTTTTAAAAGTTTGTTTACATTAGCGCTTCATTGCGTATTAATACAGGTTACGTAACATCAGTTTTGTTGTGCCAAGTTATCCTCTTCCTTTGTGTAAATTTCTCTGTCAAAACATGTCTAGCAAATGTGATGCTCGCCGTAGAAATCTGAAGGCGGGGATGTGAAGACTGTGTAGGTTATGGTTGATTGGGGCGAATGTAGCGGCGAGGAAACTGGGTAGATAAGACGCTCTCCATGGCAACGTACGTTATGTAGAAAGGACAGAAAAGTCGCTGAACAGGAGGCAAAAATTTGTGCACTTAAGGCTGAATTAGAAAATGAGGACTTGGAATTATGTAGACTAAGGGAAGAAACAGGGACGGGAAAGGTAGAAGCAAAAAGAGAAACTGTTGAAAAAACTTCGAAATTCGGTTAGTAAATCAGTATCTGAAGTAGTGGAGGAAGGGCCTCATCCAGATGTAGTTGAATGTATTTTGAAGCAGAATATTAGCTTCAAGAAAAAAAGACAGGTAGGGATCAAATCAGAATAGGAAAAGAAGATTATTGCTTCTAGTTAACAGTCAAGGCCAGGAGCTTCAGGAGGAATTAGGTGTAGCGTACCAGGTCACAAGTTTTGTGAAAACAAATGCTAGGGAGATCAGGTAATTACAGTTGGGGCAGCAGGAAACTGCCTGTGGTGTGAATCCAAGGTGTACTACTGCGAGAGACTTGGATGAAATAGGAACATGAACTGGCCACACAAATGTGGTGTTTGTGGAGATCTTTCAGCGCCATGTTCGGTCCTGCGTAAACACTGCTGTAAGGCGTGTTAACACTCTGGCTTGCTATTTGAAGTAGTGGAGGAACGGGAAGTTCCAGATACCGCCAAAACCTCACACACGCGATGTTCCTGTTGACACTACTGGTAGGTGAGGTCACACTACACATGGCCTGCACCTAAATAGGAAGGGGAAAGATAAGTCAGCTTCTCTACCAGCAGACACTGTAAGGGGGAGCCTCAGTCACGCGAGGGTGGCCCCTGTGGTTAATGGCACCTGGTAGGCAGGTTTTTTATGTTAAGGTCAAAGTCCAAACAGGCAACACTCAAGAAAAATAGAATAACAGAAGCTTCATGTACAGTAAATAGGGATGAAGCTAAGGGTAGTATCAACTTACTTCATCAGAATATCAGGGGAATAAAAAATAAAGTAAATGATCTGTTAGCATATGTAGATGACCTATTACGCTGTCTGTCAGACACAAACAGGAAGTTGTTAATCTGTGATGATTTCTATGTAACCTTTCTAACCAGTTCAGGTGGGAAAAGTGTAAGTGTTATTAATTGCATGTAACATAGAATCAGCTATCAATTTCCCTACACATATAGCTCAAGGCAGTAGTGCTCTAATAGATAATGTATTTGTACAGCAAGAGGGTGTAAAACTAACTCATGCTTTTCCATTGATAAATGGATTATCAGCCCATGATGTACAATTGATTAAATTAGAAAACACAGCAAGGTGTACAGTTCAGAAACCATGAAATAAAACTGTAAGGTTCCTCAACCCAGTGTTTATTGAGCACTTCAGAGAAAATTCAATAAATGTATATAATGAGCCAAATGCACTTGTGCCTGGGCATGGCCCGTGAGCTGATGTCTTGGCCACCCCATTTCTACACTCCTCGTTTCTTTTGTAATTCCTACAAACAATAACACCTGTATTCGTACTGATAACTAATTTAAATACAACCTACTGGTGAATTTTGCTTAATGGGTATTAGGCCACTGTCCATGGCATATTTCTGTGCCTAAGACTTCGTCTCCTAAATGTGGAGGCACCACCAGAGACACCACCAGAGGCAAAAAACAATGACACAACACTAACTTGTGGAAAGAGACCTATCCGAGATTTCAATTCTGATGTATTCTAGAGCTTCCAGCAGATAAGGGCAACGCTACAATGCTCATGAAATAATGGACCTACTGCAGAAAAACTTGCGTTGTATTACAACCAGGAAGGTACAGTGACATTAAAAGCAATCTCCCAACATCAGTACTTAGGGTAACGCATCAGCTAGTAAAAGCCTCTTTGATTTCTCTCACCAACTAGAAATGTCTTACTAAATCAGAACTGGTCCCACCAAGATTGTGTGGTATACCAAAAATTCACAAACCCCTCACTCCATTAAGACCAGTTGTTAGCGCTATGGACTGTTCGACAAGCGTGATTGCCAAATACCTGGACAGTCATCTACAGATCTCTGTAGCAAAAAAAGACGTATAAAAGGTTCAGTTCATTATACAAAAAATAGAATCCTTCATGTCCATCAGATATTAGCCCATTTAGACGTTCTATTAACTGCTTACTGTAGTTGCTCTTAATAAAACGATGTCACATATGGAATTTACACTCTTAGACAAAAAAATGAACACTCCGTGAAGGAAATATCCGAAAGATACAGCAAGTAGTACTTGTGCTGTACATGAGCAGACAAACAAGTGGATGACTTATTCAAGAGGGAAGCTTAACAAGTTAAGTAAGTGAATAATGCGTCCTTATGTAAGCAATTTTTCATCTTGACATTGATTGACAGAGTTGTTGGATGTCTTCCTGAGGAACATCATGCCATATTTTGTCCAAATGCTGCGGTAGATCGTCAAAATCCCGACCTGGTAGGACGTCCCTGCCTATATTGCTCCAATTATTATCAATTGGGAAGAAGTCTGGCAACCTTGCTGGCCGAGGTAGGGTTTGGCAAGTCTAAAAACAAATAGTAGAAACTCTCCTCATATGCGAGAGGGCATTATTTTGGAAAAAAAGTTAGCCAAGAATGGCTAACCTTGAAGGCAGCAAAACGGGGTGTAGAACACCATAGACGAACTGGTGTGCTGTAAGGGTACCACAGATTACAACCAAAGAAGTCATGCTGTGAAAACAAATGACACCCCACACCATCACTCGAGGTTGTCAGACCATATGGCGGACGACAGTAAGGTTGGTATACTACGACCATCTGGGGCATCTCCAGATGCGACTTCGGCCAGGAATCTCATTGACTGGAACAGTCTTCTATGATGAGCCTCGCTTCTAATTGAGCCCCAATGTCCAGCAAAGATGTGTCTCGGAACGCCTTGGAGACTGGGGGGGGTTCCAACCTGACTGTCACCCGCCATGAAGCCATCTGTCTCTTTTTTTTATTATTATTATTGAGTCATCTGTCTTCTCATTCGTTTGATGTGGTCCACTACAAATTCCTCTCCTATGCCAACCTCTTCACCTCAGAGCAGCACTTGCGACCTACGTCCTCAATTATTTGCTGGATGTATTCTCCAATTTCGTACCATGGAAGTCATTCCCTGATGTCTTAGCAGATGTCCTATCATCGTGTCCCTTCCGCATATTCCTTTCCTCTTCCATTCTGCGCAGAACTTCCTCATTCCTTACTTTGTGAGTTGACCTAATTTTCAGCATTCGTCTGCAGTACATCATCTCAAATGCTTTGATTTTCTCCTGTTCCGGTTTTCCCACAGTCCATGTTTCACTACCATTCAAAGTTCTGCTCCAAACGTACATTCTCAGAAAATTCTTCCTAAAATTAAGGCCTATCTTTGATACTAATAGACTTCTCCTGGTCAGGAATGCCTTTTTCGCTGGTGCTAATCTGCTTTCGATGTCCTCCTTGCTCCATCTGTCATTTGTTATTTTGCTGCCTAGGTAGTAGAATTCCTTAATTTGATATACTTCGTGACAATTAATCCTGATGTTATGTTTATCTCTGTTCTCTTTTCTGCTACTTCCAATTCCTTTCGTCTTTCTTCAATTTATTCTCAACCCATATTTTGTACTCATTAGACTGTCCATTCCATTCAGCCCATCATGTAATTCTTCACTTTCAGGATAGCAATGTCATCAGCGAATCGTATCATTCATGCCCTTTCAACTTGAATTTTAATCCCACTCTTGAACCTTTCTTGTATTTCCATCATTGCTTCATCGATGTACATACTGATAATACGGGCGAGACACTACATCCCTGCCTACATCCCTTTTAATCCGAGCACTTCATTCTTGGTCATCCACTCTTATTATTCCCTCTTGGCTTTTGTACATATTGTGTATTACCTGTCTCTCTCTACAGCTTACCCTGTTTGTCTCAGAATTTCTAACACTTTGCACCATTTTACATTGCTAAACATCTTTTCCAGGTCGACAAATCCTATAAACGTAACTTTATTGTTCTTTAGTCTTGCTTCTATCACGGACAGCAACGTCGGAATTGCCTCTCTGTTGCATTTACCTTTCCTAAGGCCAAATTGATAGTCATCTAACTCATCCTCAATTTTCTTTTCCATTCTCCAATATATTATTCTTGTCAGCAATTTGGATGCATGAGCTGTTAAGCAGACTGTTCGATAATTGTCGCACTTGTCAGCTCTTGCAGTCTTAGGAATTGTGTGGATGATATTTTTCCGAAAGCTAGATGGTATGTCGGCGGACTCATACATTTTACACACCAACATGAATAGTCGCTTTGTCGCCAGTTCCCCCCCATGATTTTAGACATCCTGATGGAAGGTTATCTACTCCTTCTGCCTTATTTGATCTTAAGTCCTCCAAAGCTCTTTTAAATTCTGATTCTATTACTGGATCTCCTATCTCTACTAAATCGACTCTTCTTTCTTCTTCTCTCACATCAGACAAATCTTCTCTCCTCATGGAGGCCTTCAATGTACTCATTCCATATATCCACTTCCTCCTCCTTTTTTGACGGTGAAATTCCAACTGCACTCTTAATATTTCCACCCTTTGCTAACAATTTCACTCAAGGTTGCTTTGACTTTCTTATGCGTTGACTCAGTCCTTCCGACAATCATTTCTTTTTAGATTTCTTCACATTTTTCAGGCAGCCATTTCGTCTTAGCTTTCCTACATATCCTGTCTATTTCATCCCTCAGTGACTAGCATTTCTGTATTCCTGAATTTCCCTGAACATTTTTGAACTTCCTTCTTTCATCATGGGTAATAAAAGAAATACTTCAGTTATTTATTTTAATTCCCATGGTTTCTTTGCAGTTACTTTCTTTGTATCTATATTTTCCTTTCCAACTTCTATTATTGTCCTTTTCAGAGATATCCATTCCTCTTCAAGTGAACTGCCTACTGGATTATTCCTTGTTGCTGTATCCATAGCCTTGCAGATCTTCAAGAATATCTCGTCATTCCTTAGTACTTCTGTATCTGACACATTTGCGTATCGATTCTTTCTGACTTATCTCTTAACCTTCAACGTACTGTTTATCATTACTACATTGTGATATGAGTCTATATCTGCTCCTGCGTATGCCTTACAATCCACGATATCATTTCAGAATCTCTGTCGGACCATGATGTAATGTAACTGTAGTTCCCCATATCACCCAGCCTTTTCCAATTATACATCCTCCTCTTGTGATTAAGAGTATTACGCTATTACTAGCCGAAATTTATTACAGAACTGAGTTAGTCTTTCTTCTCTCTCATTCCCTATCCCACCCCCACATTCTCCAGTAACCATTTCTTCCACGTTTTCCCCTATAACTGCATTCCAGTCGCCCATGAGTATTGGAGTTTCATCTCACTTTACGTACTGTATTACCCTTTCAGTATCTTCATATACTTTTTCTGTCTCTTCATCTTAAGCTTCCGACGTCGGCATGTACTATATGAACTATCGTTGTCGGTATTGGTTTGCTGTCGATTGTCATTAGCGTAACTGTATCACTGAACTGTTCACTGTAACACACTCTCTGCTCTACCTTCCTAAAGAATCCTACTCCCGTTATACTGTTTTCTGCTACTGTTGATATTACCATAATAGCAGCCCAAAATACGACAGTCCCGCCCCGCAGCAGAGCCCATGGATAGAGACATGCACCGGTGCGTGGTCACCTACACAGCCTTGTACGACGATCCCCAGTCGACATTCGAAACCTGTACTCGCCAGTGAACACTAGCCCACTCCACTGATCCGGGTTCCGTTACACGTGTCGCCTTAGGCAATTTCTTCGCACTCCAAGGTCCCAGGTAGTTTTTTATTGTTGTTCGTAGTGGTCGCCTAGTAACCAAATTCATCGTGTGAAACTGACTACTTACTGATTGTGTCGATGAGCCTCCGAGTTGACACCAAACTGAGGGAGTACTTTTACAGATAGAGACTCCAGCAAAACACAAGCGGAACTGAGCCCACAGAGTTCTACCTCCATGATACAGAGGCGCACAGGCAGTCATATGTGTCCCTGGATAGGACCAAAATTTCCTGCAGCTACTTCCTTAATTACCTTGGTGTCTCCCTCTTTCTGTCACTGTCATTTATGCAGCACTGCGCGGACCTGTGAAAGTCGTTTGGTTCTATTCTAAATCAACTGCACTACATTCCTGCAAAAAAAACTGGAGAGCAAATGTAGACAAACAAAACAACGCTACAATTTCTGTTGGTTATTGAGCTGTCGCATATTGTGCTAAAGCGTGGGAGAATGGCACTCACACAGTTAAGACATAAGGAGCCATGTTGACTATTAATGACATTGCTACAACAGCTCCCACTTAGGGGTTGCGTGTTCTGTCAAATTTTGTCTCTGCTAATTTCACAATCAAGGATGCCAAGGTGCTAATTCCTAAGACAGAGTGCAATAAGTATTCAGTCCAAATGAGTAAGGTAGCGCAGTATGGTCTTTCTTGTCACGAAAGACCAAGATTCAACCTCATCCAAAAGGCACAAGAGAGACATGGCAACGTCTTGAAAACGTGGTATTATAGTGGAAATGCTGCTCGTGATTATGGCGCCAAGGAGCAGACGGTGAGCCATGTTGTGGGGGAGCGCCATGCCTTTGAAGGCGGTCTGCTGTGCTTGTCCAATCATACTTCTGGTTGCATGTTTGTATGTGAATTCTTGTACTTCATCAGAAACGATCAGTTCGCCAGAATATGTTATCAAACTCGCATACCAGCCGTAATGTACGCCATAATTCCTGACACCTCTATTCGTCTCTAATGGGCTGGCAACCTCTATCAATGGCAAACGTAAAAGCTGGAGAAGGGCAAGTTGAGTTTAGTTTTCACTATTCTATTCTACAAAGTAGAGTAAAGTTTCATAATATCATCTGTCACATAAGCTGACTCCATTTTAATTTGAAAGGTTGAACAACATGGAATGGAACATGACAACGCTGCAAACGGATGATCTGAGGCATCATATCCTGTCCCAGTCAGCGCATGCTGTTCGACGCATCACAAGAGCCACGTTCAGCAGGGTGAAATGTGAGTGGTGGCGTCATGTTCAGTTTGAGTGGAGGGATAAACCTGGTGAGTATATTATTTGGCAGTTCGTTATTGTTAAATAAAGCGTAATGTGCTCATTTAGGTTTTCTGTAAAAACTCTCGTCGAAGTTAATCAACACATGGTGATGGAGTTGCACCACATTTGAAAATTCTGTCCTAATTAAAGTGCACAGAAATAAAAACATAAGAACTAAATAATAATCACACTGGAGAAAAGAAACAGTTATCTAATCACAACCGATTGCATCTAACAAGAGAAGATCACCAACCTGGTCTGATATACAAAACGCACACTTGCAAGGTGTGAGCCCCAGCTGTCTATGTCGCGTGGAGATTTGCGCCACGATTATGACTGTACGCAGTTAAGACCTTCTGAACACATAGCTTTTCAACGCTCGTGTACCACTTGTTTCTGGCACGCTCCGCTGCGTTCGCCCATTGTCGGAGCTCGAACTACTTTGCGGTACGGTGAGTAAGAAGTTCGCGTTTATAGTGCCGGTAAACCGACAAGCTATAGTGTGGCACTTCCAGGAGCAGTATACAGCGACGGTCAAATTGCCACGTTTAAACGTCAAAGCTCGCGACAGTTGTGACCGGTAAGCGTCGTTATATGTGGCTATTCGACTAACTCTTACACGAGGCAAAAGAAACTCTATGAGCGTTTCTTTGTGCTACTATTTGTACCTTGCGATTTAGTTGCGGCAGTCATACAAAAAACCCGTTAAATGGAGAGAAGAATAGTTGATTGACGTTATGCTATTCTTTATGAGACGATGGTGGTGACAATGATGACGATACCCTTTCACCACGATCATTTTCGCCAAACAACTTCATTGGCACAATGCGACGGAGACGTAAAATCACGAACTGACTGTTTAGGAAGCTTGCTTTGATGAGGTAATATTGTCAGATTTTACCTTGCCTCTGTCCGTAACAGAGATCTGTGTGTGTGTGTGTGTGTGTGTGTGTGTGTGTGTGTGTGTGTGCGCGCGCGTGTGTGTTTTATAAAAAACTGCTGCAGAATATGTCCTAAAATATTGCTAACAGTGTTGACCATATATGCGCATGGCATTGAAATACTATCTGCTCATATTGCTTACCCGTTTTTCATGTTAAATAACATGTGTTCTACTTGAAGAACAAAGTTTCAAAACACATGGGGCAGACGTGACCGGCTCCACGCACGTCTTCCCACACTTGCGACATGAAGCGGGTCTGAGGGCTCTGGACGTCACCCCGCTGCACAGTACTCTGCACTCGTGCATCAGGCAGCTGCAGTGGGGCGGAGCCAGTGGCAGGCAACCTGCACCTACAGAACTTTAAAAACTCTGCATTCAAGACGTCTGAAATGAGTTATATCTTAAGTATGGTCATTTATTTTAAGAGAGGGCGGGTGTTTGGTATCTAGGGTTGAGATCTCGCAAGTGTACGTTTTTCTCCTTACAAAACAAGGTCGAGTTAGTTATGTTTATGTGGAAGGTTACAAGTAATAAACGTGAAGGTTGAGGACAGATTTCATTCGATGTCAGGTAAGGAGAGATCATGCTGACACAGGAGTAGAGCACACCGCCTCTAGCCTCGACAAGGGCCTGAGTTGGCCGACAAGGAGAGTCCACGAGTCTCTCCAGTTGTGTCGTGTTCAGCTGACGTCACTCAACTGGTCCCGTAGAGCCGCCAGATCGCAGCGACGTTGAGACCGCCGCTGTCCACACGCTGGAGTCAGACATTTCCTGTGAGGCTGAGACCGGATGGCTTAGCGGGCATGTCTGGATGCGGCAGGACGGCTGTGGTCGTCCAGCCAGGAGCGTGTCCACGCGGTCTGTGAACACGGCTGCTGTCTTGGGAGCGTCCCCAGGATACTCAGCATGAAGGTAGCGCACAGGTCCGGATTAAAAAATCACTATGCGTTGTGATGCGATATAGACTGCTCTCTCAGTAAACTTCAGCACAGATCTCTGACACGTGACATTTTAAGACTCCCGTTCATTGTCGTTGCGATAAAGGTGACAATGCAGGAAGGTACTGTAACTTTTACGAAATTTTTAGACCTTTAATGACATACGCTGCAGAGCGTACGGGGATCCACTACACGATGCCAACCCCAGCAGAACAAACACTAAGAGTCGCAAGAACCGACAGAGCCCGTGTCCTTAGCAATAGTGTAAAGTGCGTTATAAAAAGTAGCGGAATTTGGCACATTGTGTACATTTATTTACATCTTTATGCGTTTATTCCACCTGATAAAATTAAGGCATTCGTGCACTCTCTTGCATATAACCTGACATCTCAATGAGTCAACATTACGACATGCGAAGTACACGGGCAGCAGACGGTAGTGATAATTATACTACTTCTGCTAATAACAACAACAACAACAATGGAGACGCATAAGAACACACGTTTCTCTTGATGGGACATGCACAACTGCTGATACACATCCCAGTGATAAAATCAACTGCTGATGTACAATTTTGCAACTGTAGCACGTATTATCACTGATGACAGAAATTAATGTATGGGGTTTTATAAATTCCACATGCTATGCTTTATATCAGAATGCACATACTACAAAAATTGTAGCTCTGCATCTTTAAGTTGACTTAGATGTAAAACAGTGTAACTGTTTCAAACTGTGGATGCATTACTTTTACATGTTTGTTCGCCTTTCTTTTAACAAATTACATAATGATAAAAATATCAAAACTTTACATACTGCAATTACATAACATTATTGCTTCAGTACAAACAGTCATGATTGCACACGAGGTTTGGCCTTGGAACGGAGTGGAAGACAAGGGAGTCCCTTTCTCTCTCCCTCTGTCGCTCTTTGTTTTAACTCGCAACCGTCGGTAGCTATAGAAAACTCTCGCTTCCCCACGGGAGGTATGCTTCGAAAAGGATCGAGGCACAGGAAAGTTCCAACTGAGGTTACGTCCTGGTGAAATTCTTGTTAATACTCGTACATCTGTATTTATGGGAAGAATTTTCCGATTATCTACGGCTAGAAGTCGAAATCTATCGTTTTCTAAATCCT
The DNA here is from genome assembly GCF_021461385.2 of Schistocerca piceifrons. Taxonomy (NCBI): domain Eukaryota; kingdom Metazoa; phylum Arthropoda; class Insecta; order Orthoptera; family Acrididae; genus Schistocerca; species Schistocerca piceifrons. The sequence goes on from NC_060148.1 coordinate 107,531,899, forward strand.
GCTCTTCGATTGTGTGGCACACCTAGGGCCAGATATAAGCTCAGATGTCAACTGAGTTGCGATGAAGAGTGGATAGGAGTTTAAGAGAATTGTCTGGCAGAATAAATGCGGGAAGGAGTGGGACACTGAAGTGGAGGGCATTCAGGAAATGCCTCTGAATTTCTCTTGGGCTGTAGATACTACGTTGATGAATACCACACAGGCAGTTCATTTGGACAGGAATGGACATCTATGAAAAGGGCATCACAGAAGTTGGACAAACAAATAACTGGCAACCAATGCTGTACAATCGCAATAAAGTCATGAGATGTTCAATTGAATCATTTATTAGCACATGTTACGCGCTTCGGGATTACACCCATTTTCAGACATATGTTACAAACAAGTACAAAACATAAGCGAACAGCATACTCAACACGTCTCAACGTTACAGAAAATGAGATGTGGTCATATGAGTTACATACCACAAACTTCAACTCCTTCCTACCCAACCAGGCGTACAGCCTTGACAATTCAAAGAAAGTGTCGAATAATATATGACTGTGGCTCGAGCAGTCTTGAAGCAGAGCGTATACTGACGCTAAACAAGTCAACCAGCAGGGAAGCGCCCTCGGTAGGGTGCTGTATGGTCATGTGCTCCATGTGTTTGCATGTAATTTAAGGATAATATACTCATCATATAAATCTAACAGGGTGTAATTACGACTGGCAGTCGGAATAGTACTTCTGTACACGTTAACACTAAAAGTCTTTTAAATTTTTTTTTAAACTCCAAATTTTATTACATTGCCATACTATACCTATAGCCAGTAGTGACACTAAACACTACTCAAAACATATGTCAATATAAAATAAATAATAGGGAGAGGGGGGAGTTTCTTGGTGAATAAACGTTTCAACCTCTCAAATCTGTAAAAGAATACCACCAAATTAAATACACTCCTGGAAATGGAAAAAAGAACACATTGACACCGGTGTGTCAGACCCACCATACTTGCTCCGGACACTGCGAGAGGGCTGTACAAGCAATGATCACACGCACGGCACAGCGGACACACCAGGAACCGCGGTGTTGGCAGTCGAATGGCGCTAGCTGCGCAGCATTTGTGCACCGCCGCCGTCAGTGTCAGCCAGTTTGCCGTGGCATACGGAGCTCCATCGCAGTCTTTAACACTGGTAGCATGCCGCGACAGCGTGGACGTGAACCGTATGTGCAGTTGACGGATTTTGAGCGAGGGCGTATAGTGGGCATGCGGGAGGCCGCGTGGACGTACCGCCGAATTGCTCAACACGTGGGGCGTGAGGTCTCCACAGTACATCGATGTTGTCGCCAGTGGTCGGCGGAAGGTGCACGTGCCCGTCGACCTGGGACCGGACCGCAGCGACGCACGGATGCACGCCAAGACCGTAGGATCCTACGCAGTGCCGTAGGGGCGCGCACCGCCACTTCCCAGCAAATTAGGGACACTGTTGCTCCTGGGGTATCGGCGAGGACCATTCGCAACCGTCTCCATGAAGCTGGGCTACGGTCCCGCACACCGTTAGGCCGTCTTCCGCTCACGCCCCAACATCGTGCAGCCCGCCTGCAGTGGTGTCGCGACAGGCGTGAATGGAGGGACGAATGGAGACGTGTCGTCTTCAGCGATGAGAGTCGCTTCTGCCTTGGTGCCAATGATGGTCGTATGCGTGTTTGGCGCCGTGCAGGTGAGCGCCACAATCAGGACTGCATACGATCGAGGCACACAGGGCCAACACCCGGCATCATGGTGTGGGGAGCGATCTCCTACACTGGCCGTACACCACTGGTGATCGTCGAGGGGACACTGAATAGTGCACGGTACATCCAAACCGTCATCGAACCCATCGTTCTACCATTCCTAGACCGGCAAGGGAACTTGCTGTTCCAACAGGACAATGCACGTCCGCATGTATCCCGTGCCACCCAACATGCTCTAGAAAGTGTAAGTCAACTACCCTGGCCAGCAAGATCTCCGGATCTGTCCCCCATTGAGCATGTTTGGGACTGGATGAAGCGTCGTCTCACGCGGTCTGCACGTCCAGCACGAACGCTGGTCCAACTGAGGCGCCAGGTGGAAATGGCATGGCAAGCCGTTCCACAGGACTACATCCAGCATCTCTACGATCGTCTCCATGGGAGAATAGCAGCCTGCATTGCTGCGAAAGGTGGATATACACTGTACTAGTGCCGACATTGTGCATGCTCTGTTGCCTGTGTCTATGTGCCTATGGTTCTGTCAGTGTGATCATGTGATGTATCTGACCCCAGGAATGTGTCAATAAAGTTTCCCCTTCCTGGGACAATGAATTCACGGTGTTCTTATTTCAATTTCCAGGAGTGTATAACCAACGTTATCCATCATAAACTAAAACCCGGTGATCAGCTAGCGTACACAAACGTCTTAGGCGCCATCTGTTATAGCCAACGGCAACCACATCGGCGGAAGCCATCCGCCTATCGAGTTACAGCCAAGTGATACTCATGAGCCATGATTGCCCAGACAGAAGCCTTCAAACACCAACTTACACTCTTCTACCACATCGAAAAAGTTTAATGGTGAGAGGAAGAGCATTTTCATAAAATCCCAAAAGATACGTGGGCTATACCTCATACATTCCTTATATAAACTAGTGGCACGACAATTGCTCGAGTCCTACCTATGCTATCCGGATACCAGAGAGCTATAGAGTTTTAAAAAACAAATACAGAACATTAAAAGTGTTAAAACTTTAGTCTAAAATCAATAAAATAAACCATGGTGTCACCAAAGAGCACCCATAGGGCACGGTGGTGAACAAATCTGTAAATGCCAACCTATATGCCCATCTAACTTTCCCTGTATGACGTTAAACTAGCCAACCACTCGCCAAAAGCCTAGCTTATCATAACGGTACGTGGACAGAACACCACCAGCTCCTATAAAATACATAATCATACTTCTAATGAGGGGATAATAGATACCAAGTTCAAAATGGTATCTGTTCAAATAAGCCAGAAAACCAGTTGTTCCCACCGGAAGCCTGTTTATTAAATACTGGGTGTGCAGCGTGCTGTATACGCGTGTAGATTTACACATCTTCAAAGTTATCTAAAATCTTCCCTTTGTGTTATAAATGCTAAATTCTTAGGCTATCTTCTATCAGGGCCCGCTTTTGGCCAGTCTCCCTCATATGGCATCCCAGCCCACTATTATTACTATAGTTATGTTCTCTAAACCTTGTGGCAAAATCCCTACCCGTCTGGCTAATGTATGTCCCAGCACATCCCCCACGCTTAAATTCGTATATACCGGATTGCTTAAACTTACCTGATTTCCCTTCGCCCTTATGTAGTAATATTCCCCCCAACTTCTTCCTTGTATGGAAGCCTACGCGAACACCAGCCTCCCTGAATGATGTAGTTATTTTTTGGCAACATGGTCCAATATATTCCACTGACACAAACCTACTATTTAAGTTTTGGCGGCCTGACTGCCGCGTCTTGTTAAGAATTTTAGCTCCAAACTCTTGTATAAATTTTTTCTAGTACCCGTTAGCCCGTCATAATTACACCATGTTAGATTTATATTCTGAGTATATTATTACTGAATAACTTGTGAATGCAACGCCCCGACACTTTCTTTGCGTTGTCAAGACTGTACGCCTGGTAGGGTAGGAAGGAGTTCAAGTTTGAGGTATGTAACTCATATGACCAGATCTCATTTTATGTAACGTTGAGACGTGTTGAGTGTGCTGTTTACTTATGTTTTGGACTTGTTTGTAACATAAGTCTGAAGATGGGTGTAATCCCGAAACGCGTAACATGTTCTAATAAAAGATTCAATTGAACATCTCATGACTTTATTGCGATTGTACAGCATTGGTGGCCAATTATTCACATAAAAAATATCGCAGGCCTCAGAAGGGATTTTATGTCCTATATATCAAACAAAGATAGATATAAGGAGCTAACGGAAAAGAAACCTTGCCAAACAGAAAAAAACACTGTAACTGACCGGTAAATGTAGAAGGTGCAAAAAAGTTCAGAGGAACATAGGAATACAGGAATATAAGTCACTTGGGGATGAAGTAACTAGGGGTGGATGTGAAACCAAAGCGAAATGGATGTTGGAAAAATGTGAAGAGAAAGAGTAACACATGGGCGTCCGAAAGATTTATTCATTGTACAGGTTACTCAAAAGAACATTTGATGTAATCTTTAAGAATTCCACTGTCAAATGCAGAGGAGAGTGCAGGTAGGTGTAGAGAGTAAACTGAAGGCATCTACGAGGGGAAAGACCCGTCTGATGACTTGACAGAAGAAGAAATGAGAATCACAGTGGAAGACACTGGAGATCCCACATAAGGGTCAGGGCCTAACACAGCTTTGAAAGGCAGAAGCTATAGGTAACATACCTTCGGAGTTTCCGAAATCATTGGCGAAAGTGTCAACCAAGAAATATTGAAGTTGGCGTCTACAATATACGAGAATGGCGCTATACCATTAGATACAACCCTGAAGATATAAGCAGATACTTGCGAGGCCTATCGCACAATGAGCTTAACACCTCATGTATGGAATTTGTCGACAGGAATAATATATACAGAGGAATGGAAAAGATAATAGAGGATATGATAGATGACGATCATTTTGACTGTCAGAAGGCTAATAGCACAAGAGAGCGGCACGTCTGTCATTGTAACTGATGAGGGAAGCAAAACTTGGAAAATAAAATTCATAGGCCCTGAAAGGAAAAGCACCCGGAAATGTAAAATTCTGCAAAATGTTCGAAATATTGAGAAAAATAAGAGTAAGTTGCAAAGAAAGACGGGTAATACGTACAAGAACCGAGAGGGAACAATAAGGTTGCATGACCAAGAACAAAATTCTGTCCCATATTTGGTAAGTTCCATTCTTCACAGATTCTGCTGAGAACCTCATCATTTCTTTTCTTATCAGTCCATCTAATTTTCGACATTCTTCTCTAGCACCACATATCAAACGCTTCAGTTCTCTTCTGTCCCGGTTTTCCCACTGTCCATGATCCACTTTCATAGAATACTGTGCTCCAAACTTACACTATGAGTTACTCGTCCTCCAACTAAAACCGACATTTAATTGGATAGGCAATCAAAAAAAACAGCTCACCAAGTGGCAGCAGAGCACATACATAAAAGACTGTTGTGACTGACTAGCTTTCTGGCCAGTGGCTCCTTCTTCAGGTAGGAGGGTTGAAAGGGAAGGAAGAAGGGTGAAGGAAAAGGACTGGAGAGGTCTAGGAAAAGGGGTAGATTTTGGGAAAGCCACCCAGAACCGCAGGTCAGGGGAGACTTACTGTACGAGATGAGAAGGGAAGACTAATTGTTGGGGACTGCATCGGACGAGATTTGAAAACCTAAGATGGTTCAAATGGCTCTGAGCAGTATGGGACTTAACATCTATGGTCACCAGTCCCCTAGAACTTAAAACTACTTAAACCTAACTAGCCTAAGGACAGCACACAACACCCAGTTATCACGAGGCAGAGAAAATGCCTGACGCCGCCGGGAATCGAACCCGGGAACCCGGACGCGGGAAGCGAGAACGCTACCGCACGACCACGAGCTGCGGACTGAAAACCTAAGAACTTAAAGGTGGAAGACGAGGTGATATGTACGACAGAGATTACTGCTAAGACATTTATCACAAGTTATAAAGAGTGAGAAACTAAGTGCATTGTACATAACAGAGGTGGGATGGGGCGGTGAAAAATAGATGGGAAAGACAATGAAAGATGCAGGAAACTGAAACGGAGTGAAGCAAAGAGTAGTTACAGTGATAAAAAGCTGGGTGGAGAGAACCAAGCACATGTTGTAGAGGTAGTTCCCACCTACAGAGTTCTGGGAAACTGGTGTCTGGGGGAAGAATCCAGATGGTGAAACAGGCGCCGAGGTCACGAATGTCATGCTGTAGAGCACGCTCTGCCACAGGATATTGTGAGTTGGCAGTGTATACCCTCAGCCTATACCCATTCATCCCAACTGATAATCTGATGGTAGTCATGCCTATGTAGAAGGCTGAACAGTCTTATAATAGCTGGTATATGACTTGTGTCATTTCGCAGCTGGCTCTCCCTTTGATAGAATATATTTTGCCAGTTACAGGGCTATTATAGGTGGTGATAGGAGGACACACTCTTATTAACATGTGATCACTGTTTTAGCAGTAATCTCTGTCTTGCATGTCACGCTGTGTTCCACCTTTCAGCTTTCAGGTTTCCAAATCCCGTCCGATGCAGTCCCCAACAATCAGTCTTTCCTTCTCATCTTGTACGGTAAGACTCCCTGACCCGCTGTTCTGGGTGACTTTCCGAAAATCTCCCCCTTTTCCTAAACCTCTTCAGTTCTTTTCCTTCACCCTTCTTCTTTTCCCTTCAACCCTTCTGCCTGAAGAAGGAGCCACTGGTTCCGAAAGCTTGCCAATCACAACAGTCTTTCATGTGTGTTCTGCCACTGCTTCGTGAGTAGATGCTTTTATCTATCCTATTAAATAATTTTATCAATAATTGTTTGTTTTCGCTGTTGCAAAACTGACATTTGATGTTAGTTGACTTCGTTTGGCCAGGAACATCCTCTTTGAATGTTCTTCTCTACTTTGTATGTTCTCTTTAACTTGTCCATTATGAGTTACTTTATTCTCAAGGTAGCAGAATTCTTTCAGTTAGTCTAGATCCTCGTCTACAGTTCTGACCTTAAGCTGAACACTGATCCCATTTCTGCTAGACATCATTAATTTAGTCTTTCTTCGGTTGAGTCTTAATTCATAGAGTGTACACATTACATTGTTCGTTCTATTCAACACCTCCTACAATTACCTCTCCCTTCCACTGAGAACAGCAATGACATCAGCTATTCCTGTCATCCTTTCAGCACGAATTTTAATTCCATTTCTGAACCCCTCGTTTATGTCTGTCATTGCTTCTTCGATGTACAGATTGAATGGTAGGGGCCATTACATGTATGTCTTTCACCTTTCCTAATCTGAGCTGTTATTGGTCTTCCTACTTTTCCCTCTTGTTTGATGTACATATTGCACGTAACCCTTCTTTTGCTAGGGGTTACACCCATTTTTATGAGTGTTTCGGAAATCCTACATCATTTTAAATTATCGTACGACTTTTATCTAACTACAAATCCTACAGACGTTTCTATATTTTCGTTAAGTCTCGCTTTAATCATCAATCGCCAACCCAGAAGTCCTTCTCTGATGCCTTTACCTTTCCTAAAACCAAACTGATCGTAATCTAGCACTTCCTCAATCTTCTTTTTCCTCTTATACACATATTCTTGTCAGCAACTTGAGTGTGAGAGCTATTTAGGTAATTGTGCGGATGTCCTCACACTTATGTGCCCTTGCAACATACAGAACTATATGAATGATATTTCCCAGAGATACTGATTGTTTATCTCGAGAACCAATTTGAATAATAATTTGGCTTCCAAATTTCTCAAGAATTTTCGAAATTCCTAAGAACTGTTCCATTTGCGTTCCACATGATTTGATCGCAAGTCTTCCTAACCCCTGTTTGTTTCTGTGGGCTGCAGAGCTAGGCTTCTCGACGGCCGCTGCTTCCCGTGACGTCTCACGAGGCCATCTGAGGACAGAGCAGCGTCGACCTGACCGCCACAGGCAAAAGCGACTCCCGCCGCTGAACACCACAGAACGCCGCTCAGTGCCCCAGCTGACTCTGTCCCTACACTATGCTGCTTGTGGTGTGGTGTCAGTGGTAGCCACAGATCTCAACCCAGGTTACATCAGTCTGTCTGTGATGGCTGGAGAACTTCTCAGCACTCTGTTGTCTCCACCCCAACCCGTGGCTATACATTATGCAGTCGTTGCCCTAGGAACACAATAAACATCGTGTACATACATCATTCTCCATCTTTAGCAATGTCTTTTCTGTACTGAAAATAAGCTCGCATAAGGACGAAATGCGAAAAATAATGCAGTATTTTTCTTAAAGACGTCGTTTCTGCCATTAACTGTAACATTATTTGTTTTGATGACTACAGTATCGATCCTATGCCCTTTATACAGGTATACAGCAATAACCAAAAAGTGAAGGGCAGATTGCATGTATAGAACGCCACTATCATCCCATACATGAGGCAGTTATATTACAACAAATGCTAAAAACTGTACGTCACTTGCATTGGGCCACTGGAGATGTCAAAATTTACGAATCTTCTGACGTGTGTATATCTCACTGTTGTCTCTGTATGTTGAGCCTCCTAACTCCGAGTGTACATCAACTTTACATGAGCGTAAGGATCATAGTTATGGCATAAGGTAAATTTATTGTTACTGATGTTAACTTCACTAACATGAATCCCCTCAAATCACTGGTCCTGTTGTTTATATGACGACTGAGGCGGTTGGTGGGTAACATATTCACAAGTCGTTTCTTCTTTGCTCTTAGCAGTGATTGTACATCCCACAGTAAACGTTTTATATCAGAGTATCTTAACATTGTGTTTACATTCGTTAACAGAATTTGCCATTCTGTTTACGATACAATCATTTGATGTAAAGAAATAAGATAAGACACTTCTTTATTATGATGGGGCGTGATAGTACATATGGTATCCATCGTCAAAGGCTTACAGTAGCTTGGCTGCTCATGAAACCATGGCAGTGATAATCTCATATATATATATATATATATATATATATATATATATATATATATATATATATATATATCTTTTACATACGTATTCTTTGTACCATATTAACATCACAAAGGCATAAATCGCCTTCACAACAACTTTCGCACATGAATTGATCGAGTGGACAAATAAAAAGAAAAAGGAGTACAAAAATGAGATAAAAACATGTGATGGGATACTTGTCACAAATTACAGAACATTATGTGTATCACCATGTAATTGCAAAATGTACTGTTAATATGTAAGGTACTGTGTCAGTACAAATGTAGTCATACATTTCCATGGTCCATAGAACGCTAAGGCCGAGAATGGCTTTTTCAGCTACACTTGCAAAACACCTTATTCAATTTTTTACTGAATTATGAAAATATATTACTTATGTTAAAATAAATACATCCTAAATATAAAAACGTGTATGAATGGACATAATTCTTCCTCATTTCCATGCAGATCATACAACTAACGGTAAACGCCGTAAAGACTACTCATATTATAAAACCAGCATAGGCAAATCGTTACGTTCTATGCTTATCAGTAAGTGAAATTCAAATAGCCAAACTATATATCCTCATTTATATTACCTTCCATTATTAGCACATAAAACTGACTGGAATTTATCTCGAGATCTCATATTTCTTGCTGGGCAAGCTGTGTGGGTGATTTTTAAAACAGTTGTATATTTCCCCTTCTTCAGATAGGTTGATACTTCTACCCTTAGGCAATGTATCAAGAATTCTTATGCCTGGATCTACGTTAGTTGATGGTACTCCTCTCTCTTTGCTTGATGTGCTCTTTAAATTTGTCGCTGGAATATGAGCTTTGTAAAGTCCGGTCAAGGTGTCCATGCTGTAACTCATACGGTTACTGACATTGTATATTGATCTAGTTTCAAAAGATAAATGCTACCTGCATACACTTTGTGGGGGCAGAAAGTGAAAGCTGTGCTTCCTACAGAAGTCTGATCCACTGGCTTGTTCACCAGTCCGTCGTCTCCCGTCTTGTGCAGATCTGCAGGCCGCGGCGGCTGTTTTCCGGGAACGACTCTCCAGCTACTGGCGGGACTTGGCGCAGCTGCTCTCACTCGGTGCGACGCACGCCCCACAGCTGTTGGTTCCCATCGCATTCGAACGTATGGTAAGTGGAGTTTTTTCCTCCTCTTATAAACTGTATTATACGTACAGGGGGTGAGAAAATGACACACACCACCTGGTCAGTTCTTGGAGAGTGTTTCCCAGTTTACCTGCTTCACACTGTAGCTATCTTTGGTTCTCGAGTTCTAATGCTAACCCTCTGCAAGAATTCAGAAACCACCTCTACTTCTGTGAGTTTTGTGGGGCTTTGATACGGGGAGCATAAGCTCGGAATGGTTAAAGGTAGGGAAGAAAATCGTCTGTATCATTCTTTTTTCGTACTTGCTCGCTACTTCCGTAACAGATTTAAGAAACTTTGCATCAGATTCTGCTTTACAAGCCTAAGCCTGTTAGGTCCATATTTAGTGGAGACTGCTCTAGAGTCCATTGTCTGGCATTTCTTGTCAGCGTCAGCATTTTCACTTGCTCAGAATCTGTGCCCCTAAAGGGAGGAGGAAGGTAGGGGTCGGATATTACATAGCCAGCGAATTGCAGTGCTTAATGAGGTAGTATAGAATAAAAGCTATTTGGTCTTAACCCATGGAATGGCCACTGTGCATTATGACTGTTTGGATTCTGACAGTAGTATACATATAAAGCAAAAGGACGCAGTATGATCTGTGTCTTTGTGTAGCTTTTTGTGGCGTATGTAGCAACGTGCCACTCCCTAAAGTATCGCCTGAGCCTCATTTTGGATCCTTTGAGAAGAGAATTAGGCGATACCTGTTTTAGTGAACTGAAAAGGTTCTGGATAGATTAAATCTTTTTCCTATAAATATTACGGATGTTTGCTGGATGTTAATTTCAAAGATTGATAGTTGCGGGTTCCGTATTTAAGAATGGTTTCTGCCGACATCGTATCATGTCCTATCATTGCATCTTGTTTTCGTTACCATCATCCAAGCATTTCACTGCAGCAAAGGCAATTTACCTGATACGTATCCAAAATTTTGTAGAGTTAGTACCTCACAGCTTGCGAGAATGTTTAAAGGACGACTTCTTTATTACATTTGCGGTGCAGATACGCTTCGTTGATCATACACTGTGAAACGTCCCCTTTTTAACAATTATACATGACTGTGCTTAAACTGACACACAATATTTTGTTAGCGCAACGCAATCTGACTTTCAAAATTCCCTTCAAAAGAATGGCCCTGACTAACATTAAACTATACCTTTCACAAATCACTTACCTCACAAAAATCTTCGCTGCTCAAGCTACTGCAATACAGCGAGCGCCACTACTGCCAGCTAAGTAAAAGATTCAAACTATGGAAGGCACTAACTACTGATAGGGATAGTTAGCAAATGAAAGATATTAATAGAGAACAAACAATGTATTTACCTTGATATCATCATATATAAATATAGCAGTTCATGACAAATTTCAAAACTCCGCCATCTCTCTCCCCACATCCACCACTGCTGGCGGCTCACCTCCAACTGCGCAACGCTATGCGCTGTTCACAGCCACCTGCCTAACACTACAATGGCGAGTATTACAACAATGCAAAGCAGCCACAGACTGCACACAGCACAGCCAGTGATTTTCATACAGAGGTGGCGTTACCAATAAAAAACCTAAACAGCCTACTTACATAGCCCCCATGCTCCCCACAAAAAAATTTTACAAATTGGCTTGGGCAGTGGCCAATACAGATTTGAAAAAATTTTTCATAATTACAATAACAAAGACTTATTGATACAATGTTGGTCAAAAGCTCAAATTTTCTCACAGACCATAAAGATAGTCCTAATCATTCATCATAATAGTAATTACAGTTTTTTTTCACAAAGTCCCATTAGTAAAAGAAATTGCACACAGAAGTAGTGGATTTCCATGCAGTCTTGAAGAAGTAGCGTTGTCCTTCCAACGGAAAGACAGTGCTGACTCTTGACATGCTGACAGATAATGGGCCACAACAGAGCAAACCCACAGCAGAGTCATTCGACGTTTTGAAGAATATTGGTAGGTAGGTCAACACAGAGTAGACCCACTGTAGTCCTGGTAGAGAGTACGGTATTGGTGGGTCACCAGAGGTGCAGACCCACTGCAGTCCTTGTAGAAATAATGGTATTGGTGAGTCAGCAAAGGTGTAGACCCACTGTAGTCCTTGTAGAGATGATGGTATTGGTGGGTCATCAAAGATGCAGACCCACTGTAGTCCTTGTAGAGATGGCCAGCAGCCATCTGTTGTGACTGTGCAGGTGCACAATCACCATTGAAGAGTCTTGCGGATAATATAGCAAGTCCATAACCACCACTTGTGCACTCACAAAGTTTTTGGAATTGTCCTTAGAACCAGCAATGCTGTTATCCAGTCCCTTGCTGAATTATTAACACACGTGCAAACACTAACAGTCCCTACTTCTCACATATTGTCCATATACTATGACCAACAGAAATGTGTGCAGTGAAATGTAACTTACAAGTTAATAATATGATGAACTGGTGACAATTACAATTTTATAACATAAGAATACAATTACAAAGGTACAAAATACATCATTAAAAACATAATAATACAGATAACATTTGTAGTAATAGGGGCTTTACAAAAGAATAGAAATAAACATATACATCAGTGTTACAGGAATTATGACATAAGTAAATACATAAAAGATCAGAATAACTTTTGAAACATCAACTTTACACAAGAGCATTAAAACAAAACAGAATTAATAATGTCTAACATCTTTACAAAGTAAATAACATATTATTAATGCAAATTATATTTGAGGATAACAGTATTCCTCATCATAGTTCATGTAGCTGAGTATGAGAAAAATTCTACAACAAAAGTCTGATGAGGTAAACATATAAAGACAGGAAGAACATATATACACAAGGGTACCCAAACACATAGTGGGATAACACAAAAGGAAAGGACAGGGTTTGTTTCATTGCAGTATTTTGCAAACAAAACTTTCTTTGCTTCTTGGAGATCTCCCTTCATTCATCATTATTCCCAAACTGACACACAATATTTTGTTAGCGCAACGCAATCTGACTTTCAGAATTCCCTACAAAAGAATGGCCCTGACTAACATTAAACTATACCTTTCACAAATCACTTACCTCACAAAAATCTTCGCTGCTCAAGCTACTGCAATACAGCGAGTGCCACTACTGCCAGCTAAATAAAAGATTCAAACTACTGAAGGCACTAACTACTGATAGGGATAGTTAGCAAATGAAAGATATTAATAGAGAACAAACAATGTATTTACCTTAATATCATCACAAGTCATAATATATATATCAGTTCATGACAAATTACAAAACTCCGCCATCTCTCTCCCCACAACCACCACTGCTGGCGGCTCACCTCCAACTGCGCAACGCTACGCACTGTTCACATCCAGCTGCCGCTGCCCAACACTACAATGGCAGACAACAATGCAAACTAGACACAGACTGCCCACAGCACAGCCAGTGATTTTCACACAGAGGTGGCGTTATCAATAAAAAAACCTAAACAGCCTACTTACATATACAGGACTGTGCTTAACCTGACACACAATATTTTGTTAGCGCAACGCAATCTGACTTTCAGAATTCCCTACAAAAGAATGGCCCTGACTAACATTAAACTATACCTTTCACAAATCACTTACCTCACAAAAATCTTCGCTGCTCAAGCTACTGCAATACAGCGAGCGCCACTACTGCCAGCTAAATAAAAGATTCAAACTATGGAAGGCACTAACTACTGATAGGGATAGTTAGCAAATGAAAGATATTAATAGAGAACAAACAATGTATTTACCTTGATATCATCATATATAAATATAGCAGTTCATGACAAATTTCAAAACTCCGCCATCTCTCTCCCCACATCCACCACTGCTGGCGGCTCACCTCCAACTGCGCAACGCTACGCGCTGTTCACAGCCAGCTGCCTAACACTACAATGGCGAGTATTACAACAATGCAAAGCAGCCACAGACTGCACACAGCACAGCCAGTGATTTTCATACAGAGGTGGCGTTACCAATAAAAAACCTAAACGGCCTACTTACAACTGCACCTGCTTAGGAAAAGTGTAATTGCGAAAAGTTCTTCCGTGAAACCAATGTTGTACAGATAGTTTCGATTTAAAGACACACTTTGCTTTCTGAATGAAACTTAAGTCTTCAGACAGCTGCAGCAGTCTTGAGGTATTCGTATTCGAGATAATTCCAGTCGTAGTTCTTAACTGCAGCCCTGCAAAGTAGTACGGCACGGCGTGTTGTGGCCCAGGTAACGACGCACTTCACGACTTTCGCCCTGTGCCCCTAGTAACTGGGCTCTCACATAATACTGTGTACAAATATGTTTGTATGTATGTAAATTTAAAAAATATTTTGATCGAAAAGGTATTCTTTTTCTGACATCTGTCATCAATATAAAACCGATAGACTTAAAGGAGGTACTTTATTCAAAAAATATGTAGAAGAAGTACAACTATATTGTGAAAACAACTGAAAGTTTTTTAATTTCCATTTTTTCTCGTATTTGAGATATGCCTAACAGTTTTGTTATTTCGTAATTGGTTCTTATTTGTTACAACGTACACATCCTTTAATGAATAAAGTAATTTTTTAATTTGCAATATATATGAAACACTCATTACTAACAGAGAGAGAGAGAGAGAGAGAGAGAGAGAGATTTTCGGTGTATACATACTTACTACAGAAACAGCAATGGCAGCACAAAAACAATACACACACACACACCATAAACATATGAAATACTTTCTTTACATGAACGCATATTGTACATGTTCCACACAAAATGTACTCTCTCTCTCTCTCGCTCGCGCGCGCGCGTTCGCACTCATATGCATGCACGCATTCTGCAATGAAACATTCATAATCTCAAACATGCAGTCAGAACTGTGACAAACAGTTCATCAAACTATTCCACACACACTCAGTCACGTGGAACACCTTTCTACTAACAAATATACCCACCCAGACACATCAGTAAATAGTCTGGGTGCAGCAGATTTTCATACCTGTACCCACAAATGAACCACTTGTGATCGTGATAGGACACCCCTGCTTCCAGCCGGAATTGCAGTATATACCTCAGTATATAACCTCAATCGAAAGGTCTCCTGATAAGCATTTGTGGTGCAGCGCCAATGCCCTTGAGGAGGGTTGTAGTCCCTGAACGTGAAAATCTTTCAGGCTGTGCAAATCACCGTGTTTTTCATGCAGACTTGTGGGACAGTCCAGCTCTACCTCTAGGACATATCCCTCAACAGCATAGCGGCCACATATTTGATCTCTTTCCTCAGTCTGGTGATTTCCCCTTTGGACATCCATCAGAACCCTCCAAATGGTAGACGGTGTTGCATGGTTTGCCTGTGGAGACAGTTAACATCCAGGTAAAGGATGATACTGAAATCCTCAGACAGTCTGTACTCCCCCTCGATCATTTGCAAGTTATTTGCCTTGGCATACCTATGCACACGTTGGCAAAGTAACTCGTGAATCGCATGTTCCAGGAAGACAAGCATGTCAACGTTGGTCAAGAATTCGATGCTGGCTTGTGTCTTTCTTAACATGGCATCCCACGAAATCTCATCCATCTGCTACAGAACTTCTCGAAGATGTTGGCGGTCAGATGTACATTGGTGTTCATCATTTTACATGTTGTGATAAATCAGAGATGCCGTCCTGCCATTCATTCACCAAGTGCCTGTTCTTTTCATTCATTATGGAAATGCCTCTGAGTTTACTAGAGAGCAGATATTCGTATGGAAAGACCTCTTCTCCATCACAAGCTGAAACTCTACACCATCGAAATAAGTGGCTCCCTTTGCTATGAATATCTTCAGCATGCGTTGGTTCAGCAAATTTCTAAAGAGACGTGAGCATGAAGCGTTGTGAATCCAGGAAGTGGAGCTTTATTCTTGGTGTGATCCTCTTTGAAGGGGCATATATCTGTCAACGGTGTCAGCAATGACACTGATCTTATCATCCTACAACCCAGACTCGTCAAAGTGCTGAACTAGAAAGTGGGCATCATGCTCACTGAAATTGTGGAAAAGATGGCTGTGTGCTGTGGCAGTTAGTATTTGAAGTTACATGGGTTGTCAGCTGCACTCTGGGACTTCCCCGTTACGTGGCAACAGCCTCTACAGGGAGCTTCCTCACCTCTGTCCAGTCACAGTCCCCAGATATAACGATCAGCTGCCTGCTTGCACAGTGCATCATTCTCCTTCACGTTGGTCATGAGGACGTTTTCACTATAAATGTTATAAACATCCCGCACAAGATCCATTAAATTTCGGGCATGCAGCCGCGCAAATAAAATTTCTTCTACTGACATTTCGGCCGCGTATCGTCCGGCCATCTTCAGAGCGAGTTCCAGTCTTGGAACTCGCTCTGAAGATGGCCGGACGATACGCGGCCGAAATGTCAGTAGAAGAAATTTTATTTGCGCGGCTGCATGCCCGAAATTTAATGGATTATTCATTACGCCGCGAGAAGTTGAAAATGCACATCCCGTACAAGACTTTCAAGCTCAGTGAGCAACCATCTCGCACTATTCCCTTGACATAAGATTTTAATTTTAGAGTTATACGTGCACGGAACTTGATGGGTAGCCACATGTCACAATCATCATTTTGTGGCAGTGATACGGGGGGCAGAGGCACCACGTTCACACTGTACCACAGGAGCTAGGAGGCGCTCTAAATCGACGTAAACAACGAAGGGACAGAAGTGTTGGTGAGAGGCAGTCTTAAACTTCTAGAACCGTTTATCCTTGATAAGCATTTTCACACATATTGTTTCCTGGCTCTAGCAGTCAATCAGGTGTCTTTCAAGATACATGCTCTTGGTAAACGAGACATCTACAGCAAAAATATCTTGCACCTTTTTTGTTTTCATTTCAGAGGAACGTAGGTGGGACATGCATTTGATCCGAACGCTGTGTTGCTTATCGCCTTCAGAGATTTGCAGCAGGTCTACACTTTTTGGATGTTTCTATGCTAATATGGACAAGAAGAGGGGACCACCTAACTTACGCTTGACTTCTTTGTCGATGTGCCACACAGTGTGTTAATGTTTGTCTTCTTCTTATGGCTTTCCAACATCCGGCTGTAAACGAGAAATTAGATCGTCAGTGGATATCTGTTGATTGTTGTGTAACTGTATGCCCTGTATTTTTAGGGTAATTTCTATCGCTATCGAGAAGCAACCATGGAAATAAATTTAAATTCCTCTCATCATGATTCTGGGCATTAGGACATAGATGTAACTGGACCTGACAATAAGTTGATCAAAATCTTATGAATATAAATCAAAGCAGAACATACAACTGAGTGTCTTACAGGACTTCCTTTCCTGCATCTCAGAAAAGTGACTCAGTTTGACCACTCTGGTATCGACTCACCCCATGACGTCACGACAGCTCTCCCCCTAACTTGGACAATGCTCTTCCCCTCAACAACACGTCGAACTCCTAATAACTCTGCACACGAGAAGGAGAAAGAGACGCAGTTGATAAGTATCTAAGGAAGGAGAAATAAAAATCCGTATTCGTATAATAATAATAATAAATTCTGAGTACTTACACATAAAACTGTTGTTGTGTTCATTACTGGAATACTCTTCCGGCAACTCATCATCAGTGGGCATGTTTGTCATTAAGAGCATATCCAGCATGGGTACTAGAGGAGGTGTATGACGTCGGCAGGGGAATGTGCCTAAGAGAATATGAACAAACGAAAACACAGGTGCTAAAGAACTAGTAGCTGGTAGTCGTGTCAGAACACCGATATTCGCATTGAGCAGAACTACAAACAAGAGCATTTCAAAAATAACAACAAAAAATTTAATACTGTAGAAAACTCACATATCTGCCTCTGAACAATCGAAGTCGTCCCCCAGAGGTCATCATCATCGCCATCATCATTATCAGCTTTTGGGTTCAGATCCCACAGCGAATAACGCCAGCTCGTACCTAGAAAAGAAGAAGTAGAACCCATAAGAATCACTTACACTACTAGCCATTACAATTGCTACACCACGAAGAAATGCAGATGATAAACGGGTATTCATTGGACAAATATATTATTCTAGAACTGACATGTGATTACATTTTCACGCAATTTGGGTGCATAGATCCTGAGAAATTAGTACCCAGAACAATCACCTCTGGCCGTAATAACGGCCTTGATACGTCTGGGCATTG
This sequence comes from Schistocerca piceifrons, assembly GCF_021461385.2. Classification (NCBI taxonomy): domain Eukaryota; kingdom Metazoa; phylum Arthropoda; class Insecta; order Orthoptera; family Acrididae; genus Schistocerca; species Schistocerca piceifrons. Next base: position 107,549,926 of record NC_060148.1, read on the forward strand.
AGTCAAACCGAGCTTTGATGGCGTGTACAGGTACAGCTGGCCATGCAGCCTCAACATGATACCACAGTTCATCAAGAGTAGTGACTGGCGTATTGTGACGAGCCAGTTGCTCGGCCACCATTGAGCAGACGTTTTCAATTGGTGAGAGATCTGGAGAATGTGCTGGCCAGGGCAGCAGTCGAACATTTCTGTATCCAGAAAGGCCCGTACAGGACCTGCAACATGCGGTCGTGCATTATCCTGTTGAAATGTAGGATTTCGCAGGGATCGAATGAAGGGTAGAGCCACGGGTCGTAACACATCTGAAAGGTAACGTCCACTGTTCAAAGTGCCGTCAATGCGAACAAGAGGTGACCGAGACATGTAGCCAATGGCACCCGATACCATCACGCTGGGTGATACGCCAGTGTGGCGATGACGAATACAGGCTTCGAATGTGCGTTCACCGTGATGTCGCCAAACATGGATGCGACCATCATGATGCTGTAAACAGAACCTGGATTCATCCGAAAAAAATTAAGTTTGGCCATTCGAGCACCCAGGTTCGTCGTTGAGTACACCATCCCAGGCGCTCCTGTCTGTGATGCAGCGTCAAGGGTAACCGGAGCCACGGTCTCCGAGCTGATAGTCCGTGCTGCTGCAAACGTCGTCGAACTGTTCGTGCAGATGGTTGTTGTCTTGAAAATGTTCCCATCTGTTGACTCAGGGATCGAGACGTGGTTGCACGATGCGTTACAGTCATGCGGATAAGATTCCTGTCATCTCGACTGCTGGTCATATGAGGCCGTTGGGATCCAGCACGGCGTTCCTTATTACCCTCCTAAACCCACAGATTCCATATTCTGCTATCAGTCATTGGATCTCGACCTATGCGAGCAGCTATGTCGTGATACGATAAACCACAATCGCGATAGGCAACAATCCGACCTTTATCAATGTCGGAAACGTGATGGTACGCATTTCTCCTCCTTACACGAGGCATCACAACAACGTTTCACCAGGCAACGCCGGTCAACTGCTGTTTGTGTATGAAAATCGGTAGGAATCTTTCCTCATGTCAGCACGTGGTAGGTGTCGCCACCGGCACCAACATTGTGTGAATGCTCTGAAAAGCTAATCATTTGCATATCACAGCGTCTTCTTCCTGTCGCTTAAATTTCGCGTCTGTAGCACATCATCTTCCTGGTGTAGCAATTTTAATGGCCAGTAGTGTATAAACAACAACACTATAGAAAATATGTATACTTGCTTTCATCCTCAGCCAAGGTGACCATGATGAAAGACATCACACCGTCGTCGGTAAACAGTGACAACAGTGCGGCGTCATCATTGTTATCCAACGTGCGTGGCCATGACTGCAGTCACCATCGTCGTCACGGATACCGCACGAGCGCTTGACTCCGATATCAGGGCTGGCTGGCAGTCGGAGAGAGAGAAAGACTCGCGTCGCCCTCCGCAGGGCTGTTTACAAAACCCTTCAGCCACGCAGCGTGCGCTGATCAGCAATTCAAGTCGCAATCCATCACGCTTCTTCTCTCCCCACTGAGGTTACTTACACATAGCGCATTGCGACACTGCCCAGCGTGTTGGTACACATTTGAACATGCCTCTCTCAACTTTCAACTGCTCTCATTACTTACCAAGCGTGGACGCAAGGCAGCACAAACGGCCTTATTTCTCGTAAGAAGAAGAACTTCCACATATTAAACGACTGGGATTGTGCTGTGACAGAAATGCGTGAAATGGAATATGCTGGCTGCAAGTAGCCGATGATCGGCTACGTTTTGAGTGACACATTGCAGAAACTTGGGAAATCATTTCGACAGTTCTCCAAAAAGAGTGTAGATGTCACCTGGTAAATAAACATAGCTGACAAAAGAACTGTAGAAAATGAGCTCGGGAGTATCTAAACAAGTACAAAAATTTTATTAAGAAAATAATATTTGCACATATTTGCAACACAGGTAAATCCATTTTTCTCTCCAGCACCATACACTTGCTTAAGGTGTCGGACTGACATACAGTTGAATGATTCCAAATTCAGGATGGCAGTGTTCTTGAAGATATCCAACATTCACACCACCACCTCACGACCTTTGACTGCATGACGCTCTCTCTGTGTACACAGTTTCGGAGTGATGTCAGCATATCCTCACAGGTCATATCTGTATCGTGGCGGCTACTGCGATAGTGGAATCGAGTCAATCACGCTACTATCTTGCAAGACATGTCACATTTTATTGTTCAGAGCAGCTGGGCAGAAGTGACAACTGTGTAGAAACTTGTCGAAACACAGACTGAGTCGCTGCGTGTGACAACAGCCGCACCTTTAATCATCTTTAAACATGAAGCGGCCGCACTCGTCGTGGAGGCCTCGCCAGTGAGCAACAATGTTGTACCAGGAGGCGGGCAGCTTGGACCCTGGCAAGCAGGTCTTCAGCTGTATCTACAGGTGTTTCGTACATAACCTCAGAGAATGAAGTCGAGGGTTGTAAGATCCAGCGATCGCAATGGCCATCAGAGAGGACCCGCCCTTTCCAGTCCTACAATGAGTGTCAGTATCCTTCAGGTGCTTGCAAACATTAACATCAAAGTGGAATGATCTTGGATAATGCCCTAAAATACCTTGACTGAGAATCTTTGCTGTTGGCCGATATGGGTGTTGTCCTCATTCTAGATCTGCCTGTTTGGCTTTTGAAAACAACATCACGGATGAATGAGGCCTAATCCACAAACAATACAAACCGTATGAACTTGGACAGTACAGCGCTGTGAACGATACTGGATTGACACAAGCAGACATAGGGCTCAAAATCCGTTTGTCCCAGTACTTGCACATTTCATCTTTGATTACTCATTGTGCACTGTACACAGCAACACACCTCCACACCTCACCATGAACGCGACACAAGTCATCTGATGCAATGGACAACTGACAGCAGGGTCAGTGGTGTGCTTGCGGCACAGGTTAATGCACCACTGCAATGCTTGAGTGCTACGAGCCTAGTTGTGTACAGTAGGTCCGTTTGGTGGTCAGGTGTCTACACTGTTTATCAGCTGCTACTGTCCGAGTGCACAACGGACACCCGAGATCTTTGCCAGAGTGTGAAGAACTGCAGGCATCATTGCAATACATGCACTCATTCAGACTCACAGTCGTTGCTTTGAAGAATTGCTATGAGCTACATTGTTGTTAGGTGGTGTATGCTGTGTATGTCCGTAACACAATAAATATGCACTTTCGAGTATTGGTTCCCTATCTCAATATAATCTATTGTGGAACCACTGTCACCTGTTTCAGTGTGACCCAAGAGGATTGGGGACCCCACGTACAGAGAACAAGAGCAGTTCTGTCCCACTTCTCTCAGACTCTCCCGACGGCACCCATGTCTGTGGTGAGCACTCACCTTCCAGAACAACATACTGTGTGATGCTAGGGTAGATAGAAGAAAGGAAAACAGAATGGGCAAGTGCGAGAGGGACTCACGCACTAAGGGTTCTGTACAAACTCCCCATCCTGGGAATCGAGATTGCCAATGATTTTTGCCCGTTATCAACACTTTGTAACTTTACTGGCAAGATACTGGTCCCAAGAATACCAAGATCGATTCAGAAATTCTATGTTATTTCCTCAGCCCAAACAAACAAGAACAAGCAAGCAGATGACTTTAGTTTATGTATGTAGGGAGAGAAGATTTGATAACACATTTTTGTTTACGTACTAAATCATGAATACAACATACATTTTATGTTTGGATGCAGTAATGTTCGTATATTATACTTTCAACAGGTCATGAATACAATGTATGTCCAAATCGAAAACGACATTTTTATGTGATATAATTAAAAGTTAACAAGTTTCTGATTTTTTGCTTTACTTGTACCGGAAAACTTAGTTGTTGCCAAATCTCACGATTCCAAGTCAATGATGGGCACCCTATAGGTTTCTGTGAGTGAGTTTTCGATTATCAAAATATGAGACATAAACGGCCGCACCTGTTGACTGGAATCAGTTATAAGTTTACAATTTTTACGCCGCCAAGGGTCCATATACCTTTGTATGTCACATAATTTGAACATGATACTGATCCAGAGAAAAAGATTCCCAACAGATGGACAGACAAATACACAGACTGATAAAAAATAATACGAAAAGTATTTTCTGGAGTTATATAGTTACCAATTATGGATTTTAAGATTTTTTCCTTTATTTGCACTGTGAAATCTGGCTTCTTCCAAAATGTCATGATTCTAAATCAACAGGGAGGGCCTTACAGATTTTTGTGAGTGATTTTTCAAGTATGAAAATGTGTAATTAAATGGCCATATATTTACTGCATTGACTTAGAAGCCTATAATTTGTACAACGCCAAAGGAGCATAGACCTTAATATGTGACATAAGTGTGAACTTCGTACCCGAAAATGGTCTAGAAAAAATGATCTTAACACTCGGACAGTCAATAGATTCCTCCAAATCTGCAATATTCGAGACGTGTTCAGATACAGACGTCATTGTGTTGGATGACGAGCAACAAACGCAAATTTTCGGCAAAAGCGATCAGCCAGGCAACAGACAAACGCTACAAAATTTTGAGTCAAACTGACATTTCGTGTGTGCACAATTAACTGAGATAATGTTTCAGATATGGAGCGGCTGATGTCTATCGTTGCGTTTGTAGAAGGTCATAACATGTGTTCAGGTTTCTCACAGCGTTGGTAACGAGTAGGATTTCGACGGATTTGTCAACAGTCTGGCCATTCTATTTTCGAAAGTTTGAATAGAATCTCAGAGTTCCTGCCACGACATGTGGCTTTACACGTAGGAACTCGACGCTGCTGGCAGCTCCAGAACATTTCAGTAGGATACATCGTCACGGGAGTATACAATCATACATTCAGACGTCTGTAATGTCAACTACCAAGAAATATCTGCCCCTCTCTTATCTGATGTCACAGTTTGAGGTTTGTATTTGTTTAATAAAACCCCACTAGGCATCTGCTGTGCATTAATGTTTTTATGCCTGTACAAAACTGAATGTACTATTCTCATGCGCTGGCAGTAATTTCAGTGTCATGTAATAGTGCGACATGTAACTGTATATTAAGACAGGCTGCTGCTTGTGGATGTTACGAAAGTAATTTGAACTATTTTCTGTGTGTCTCAGGGTAACCACGCAAGTGATCAGCAACTCCACGGTTGGATGAAGGACATGGAACGTGTGAAAGACATGCTGCGCGCGAAATTAACCGGATGGGTACATGACATGCAATTAGCCAGCAAACAGGTGGAGCACTACGAGGTGGAAGAAGACAAGGACGGTCCAGGGAACTTGACAATCAGGTATAAACCAGTGTACACTCAAATGTCTGTCGTACTCACTATGGTTTATTGGGGTTTATCTCACTTTTATCCATTAAAGTATTCATTAAAGTTATAGAAAACACAGGGATCGTTTAATTCAGAATGGAGTAAAGAACTAGCACTAATAGGCTGTAGTGAAGGACATGGTTACAGAAACTCGTGATTTACAAAGGTTTTTGACTCCGTTTAGCCTTCGATTTTCTGATTCGTATTGTGTCTTAAAATGTGCCACGTATTACGTAACAGACCAGCGGAGAAAACTGACACAATAAACGATGTTACTGCATTTACTAGAGAAAGTATTGATGGTTACAGATACTTCCGAAGTTTTCATAATTGGTGGAAACAATGATGTGGAACCTGACATGAAATGTGAGCGTGTCCTCGTCTTATTCGGGACAAAAAAAAAAAACACTTCGGGAAAAATTACGGTAATACCATGTAGTAGCGACTCTAGTCCAGATACTGGCATCCAGTCGGTGAGGAAAAGAGGCCACAAGTCATGTTCATCTCAATAGATGGAGGAAAAATCTAAGCAGCGATGAGGGAAGATGGGAAGACGTCAGCAGGGGGCAGGAAGCGGATAGCCATCGTTCTGATATTTTGCCCTGTGGCTGGTATGTTTAAATCAGTCCGTACCATAGAGCGTAAATACTGGAGGTTGTGAGCGGGAGGAAAGCGGAATAGTCTCTCGAGTGGTTGACATATGGGGCCGTGGAATGGAGTAGTGTAGGAGATATGTTGGCACTATGGAGGGTGACCAGGTGGCTTCCTATGTGGGAATGGCTAAGCTCCCAGCAGGCACCCCAGGTCTTGTGGCGGTGTTGTTGGATTCTTTCAGGTGGCTTATTGTGGAGTAGCTATGGAGGTGGAGACCATGGATTACGATGGACCATTAGACTCAGTCGTGATTGCTATCAATTGGATGAAAGACTTCTGCAGTTGTATCTGAAGAGGTCGATAGGGGATTCACTTTGGGATGAGTGTGTCTGGGAAATGGACTAGGTCTTCTGAAACGAAGGTGATCAACCGACATCCACAGTTAAGTTCATCGTGGGAAGTGATGTGGATATAAAGCTGTGGTCAGTGTGAGGAACGAAATTATGTGCTATAGGATGGCTCGGACAGAGACAGGCAGTAGCACAGATCACGGCCAGGGTGGTATAATACACACTCAGGATAATGCAGGATGATTGAACATGATTTGTAGCCAACTGGAGGTGTTTTTGAGGAACGGTATTGTTACTCCACAATGTTTATTGTGTGGGGATTTTTGGTTTGCTACTCCACATCTGTCATCAGAACTGTGAGTGGGTTACTGGTTCACTGTGTATAGACACATGCAGATAGTGTGACGGGATAAAACTATCGATATTGTGTCAGGCAGTGGGAATGAAGGTAACAGTGATTTCCAGACAGGGGTGCAGTACACAAAGGAAGCAGCTAATCGGATAGCAGAGTACTTGTGGAGTGCACATGGGGGGGTTTCAAGCTAGCCAGTAGTTTGAGGTACTCTCATAAACACTATCCAATTGGTGCACATGTAGGGAAATCAGATAGCTTTCAGAGTAAAGTCAGTTCGACTCTGAAACTTTTATCATTCAACTGTCGAAGTATTTGTAACATAGTTCCCAAATTTACTCTCCTCCATGAACGTTCTCAGCCTCAAATTATTCTTGAATTGAGAGCTGGCTAAGACTCAAAGTAAAAAAACTCTGAGCTATTTAGCGAGTCTTGGAATGTTTATCGGAAAGACATATTCGACGCCGTAGGAGGGGAAGTGTTTATTGCAGTTGACAAAAAATATTCTCTTCACTGGGGTTGAATTTGAGTGCAATAGTGAAGTTACGTGGTCACACATAACAGGACTAGGTGAAACCATATCAGTTGTTGGATGTTTTTACCACCCACCCGACTCCGCTGGGACAGATGTGGAGCCATTCAAAGAAGGTAAATAGTCAGCATTGCATAAATATCCAGATGACGCGACACTAGCTGGCGGTGACCTTAACCTACCGAGTATAGACTGGGACGTCTATGGATTCACTGCAGGTCGTGCAGACAGACAGTCTTGTGAAGGACTTTTGAACACGTTTTCCGAAAACTGTGTTGAGCAGCTAGTTCGGCAGGCAGCACAAACAGGCAGCACCTTATCGATGGCGTCAGCATAGAGATGGGGATTAGTGATCATGATGTTATCATAGCGACTATGGTTACGAAAGTCAGTAAATCAGTCGAGAACGCTAGGAGAGTTGATATGCAGTTGTCAGCGTCTCACTTAGACAATAAAATACAATCATTTAATTCCAGAATTATGGCCATAGAGGAATTATGGCTAAAGTTTGAAGAGACTGTAAATCGTGATCCGGAAAAGTATGCGCCTACTAAGTGGATCAAGGGCGGAAAAGACTCATCGTGCTTTAATAACAAAATTCCTAAAATGCTGAGGAACAAAATGCTGTTACATTCTCGGTTCAAAAGAGAACGCGCAAATGAGGACAGCAAGATTTGTAGAGATTCGTGCGTCTGTGAAAAGATCTGTGCGCGAAGCATACAACTACCATCGGAGAAGCGGAAAAAGCTTTGCTCCTCTGCAAAATCGTTAAGCGGATCTAACGCTTCCATTCAGTCACACATTGACCAGTCTGCTTTGGCGCTAGGATATTACAAAAGGAAGGCCGAATTTAAAAATTCCTCGTTTAAGAAATCGTTCACGCAGGAGAATGGTACAAACGTGCCGTCGTTTGACTATCGCACAGAGTCCCGTGTGGAAATCATAGTAATGAGTACCGCTGGCGTAGAGAAACAGCTGAAACAGCTGAAAATAAATAAGTGGCAATGCCTAGATGGAATGCCAGTTTGGTTTTACAAAGAGTAGTGTACGGCACTGGCCCCTTACTTAGCTTGCATTTACCGCGAATCTTGCGATGAGCGCTAAGAACCAAGCGAATGGAAAAAAGTGCAAGTGACTCTAGTGTATAAGAAAGGTAAAAGAACGGACCCACAAAATTACAGACCAATATCCTAACACCTGTTTCCTGCAGAATCCTTGAACATATTCTCAGTTCGAACATAATCAACTTCTTCAGACTAAGGAGCTTATGTGCACAAATCAACACGGTTTTGGTAAGCATCGCTTCTGTGAAACTCATCTTTTCCTTTTCTCGCATGATGCACTGAGAGCTATGGATGAAGGGCAACAGGCAGATTCCATATTTCTAGGTTTCTCGAAAGCATTTGACACGGTGTCCCATTGCGGGGTGCTAACGGAAGAACGAGCACATGGAATAAGTTGAGTGACTGCAAGTTGACACAAGATGACAAAATTTCTAGTTGGTGTGATGAATGGCAGGTGGCTCTTGCTGTAGAAGAAAGCGGATGACTAGCAAAAACGAAGCCGTAATATCCGGATACGGCATTCCAAGTGTCCTGCTTACCACAGTCACTTCGTTTAAATATCTGGGCGTAATGGTGCGAAGCGAGATGAAATGGAATAAACATGTGAGGATTCTGGTAGGGAAGGCCAACGGTCGGCTTCGGTTTATTGGGAGAGTTTTGTGAAAGTGTGGTTCGTGTGTGAGGGAGACCCCGTTTAGGACGCCAGAGCGACTTCTTGTTCAGCATTGCTCGAGTGTTTGGGATCTGCACCAGGTCGGATTGAAAGAAGGCATCGAAACAATTCAGGCGGAGCAGGTAGATTTCTTACCGGAGGTTCGATCAGCATGCAAGTGTTACGTCTAAGCTTCTGGAGCTCAGCAGGGAAGAAGACACTAATTTCGAAGAAAACAACTGAGAAAGTGTAGAGAACCTGGCTGCAGAACGATCCTAATGACGCCAGCATACATTTCTGGTAGGGACCACGAAGACAAGATACGAGGAATTAAGGCTCCTAAGGAGGCATATAGACAGGCGTCTGTCCCTCGCTCTGTCAGCGGGCGGAACAGGAAAGGAAACGACTAGTTGTGGAACAGGGTACCCTCCACCACGCACCGTACGGTGGCTTGCGGATTATGTATGTAGATGTAGATACAAAAGACGATAGTTGAGAGGAACTATTGGTTTCATGTCCAGAAATTTAGTGAAATCATTTTTGGCTTGGTTTCATTTGGAATCGTATGGTTTTATCTATTCTATTTCATTTGTTTAGTCTTATGACATCATGCATGAGGGTTGTGGTGTAATAGGTGGCCCCAGTTGGGTGTAGATAAGGACATTGACAGGAGTTTATGAAGGCGGTGACGAAGCTACAGTGGTGGTGGATGTGGTTGGAACTAGAGGTGTACAAATTCACCTTGCAGCCTGCTTGCCCCTAACTCCTCTGCAACCATTCATGTAGGTCAGCCTGCCGCGACGTAAACACAAGAGTGCGCGTGTACTGAGGCATAGTGGGCAATGCTGCCGATACGGGCTCCCGCAAGCCCGGGCTACCTGGGTTCCCGCAAGCCTGCCAAGCTTCACGGGACCCGCCCAGCTTGCTGCGCCTGACAACAGGTTGCGCTGTCAAGCTACCGTGACTAGAGTAGCCAGGTAGTTAGCCCGCAGTTCACTTATCGCAACGGTGGAGGCAGCACAATGAATAGGTCGAACTTTAGTGAGAGTGAAAAAAAATTGACAACTGGCGAATACATGCTGGTAACGAAACAGAGCACAAGTGCCGCATGGGAAACATTTTCGTGTGTTTATGAGGCCGCTTCAAATAAATCGGTAGGTGTGTCTCAATGCAAACTATGTGAAAAGCTCTTAAGTACTTATTCGGGAACCTCGAGTATGTTACGCCATGTGTGCAAATTTGACAAGCAGTTCCCTCACTCCGTAAATATCTTGAAAGAGGACAAAGATTTAGTGGCCGAAAAGTGCGTCGAAATGTGTGCTAAGGACCTGAGACCATTTAGCAGTATAGAGGGAGAAGGATTTCTTAATTTAGGGCAGACACTGATCGACATAGGTAAAAAATATGGCTCAGTTGATATTAAAAATGTTATGCCTTCCGAGTGACAGTAGCTAGAAAAGTTCGAACCTTAGCTGATAAAATGCGCAGCTAAATGCTCCCAGATATAGTGCATGCGATTCGTTCTGGTATATGTGCCCGTACAATTGATCTATGGACAGACAATTACAAAGGGGTGCATTACATGTCCGTGACAATGCATTACATAAATTCAGACTGGCGTTTGAATAAATATGTACTGATGTGCTCTGCGTTTCCTGACTGCCAAAAACTGGCTCGAATATTCGAAACGAGTTGGAAGATGGCTTAGAAACTATGGGCGTTTCTCGTGAAGACATTGCCAAAATTACGTTTGTCACAGACCAGGGCAGTAATATTGTCAAAACTCTCGCAATATATCAGCGTCTTCCATGCATGGCTCATAGTATAAACAGTCTGTTCTGAGCGAACAGTTTTTGAAAGAAAATGGTCCAAATATATTAGCCATTCTTAATACAGTGCGGGCTACGGTTTCGTACTTCAAGAGAAGAGGTTCAAATGGCTCTGAGCACTATGGGACTCAACTTCTAAGGTCATCAGTCCAAGAGAAGAGGTCTCTGTGTGAGACTGAACTCATCTTTAAAGCAGTCGGTTTCAACTCGTTGGAATAGTTATTTTGACATGCTTGTATCAGTCCATTCTCAGATAGATCCAGTGTTTTACATAATGAAGGTGCCTCTGATAAGATGATCGGTTATGACCACCATATACCTGGCCAGCTTACAGAATTTCTTAAGCCGTTTACAGAAGCCACAGTTGATCTAGAGAGTGACGAGGAGCCAATCCTACATTTAGTTCTACCGTGGTTTTATGCCTTAAAACTCACTGTACCGTACGGGATAACGATGAAGAGGTTTGTAATTTTATTCCATCTGAATATTATAGAACCACTTGTGAAATATGTATGTTGAGAAAATGTACTTTCAGGACATGAAACCTTTGAAACAAGCCGCCGATGCCTTCCTAGAACAGAAAATGTGCGTTAGTATGTTGCATAAAATTGCAACGTTTATGGTGGCTAACTACCGCACATTAAGAAAGTTAACAGAGGATGAAAAAATTGAAGTTTACCAAGCACCACGACAGATGTGTGCTGAGGGTAAGCTCCTAAGATAATGCATATATTCTTCATCTACATGTACATGGTTACTCTGCAAGTCACACGCAAGTGCTTGGTTGGGGGTTCATCGAACCACTTTCAACTTATTTGTCTCCTATTCTCGAATTTCGCGCGGGATAGAACACCTACATCTCTCTGTCTGAGTGCTGCTTTTTTGTATTTTATTCTGATGATCATTTCTTCCAATGTACATGGGACTCAACAATATATCTTCGAATTCGGAGGTGTAAGTTGGTGATCGAAATTTCATATATAGATCGCGCCACGTCAGAAAACGCCATTGTTGTAATGATTCCCACCCCAACTCTTGTGTAATTTCCGCAACACTCTTTCCCCTGTTTCACGATAATACCAAACCAGCTGCCCTTATTTAGACTCTTTCGACCTCTTCCGTCAATCATAAGGCTCTCCAACTGTGTAGCAATGCTCCAAAAGAGTGTTTTGTCATTAAAACGCCTACAGCATTTTCTGTGTGTCCATTCCTATTTAAGTAGGTCGTAATTGTAATCAGAGGTATTAAGTAGAATCTACAGCATTTAGATTTTACTGGTTGATCTTGTGAACGAAGTTTAACGGACTTAGTTTAGTACACACAGGGATAACCTGGCTCTTGTCATTATTTATTGCCAACTGCTAATTTTCACACCAAAAATATATACCTTATTTAAATCGTCCTGCAGTTTTGATCTTCTGGTGACTTTACTGGACGATAAATGATAGCATCATCTAAAAACTATTATAATTTCAAGTATGTGTAGTACGATCTTCACATTATTCTGCAAATTGGAACCTGCACAGTTTCGGTACAAGTGCCCAATCACAGCACCCAAGAAACAAATCCATGGCCGTACAAAATGGCGAAATTTGAGGACTGGGCAGAAGAGTCTCCTCTACTACATGATGAAGTCAGCAGATACTTGCACGAACACCGTGTGAACAAGGGAGATATTCTATAGTGGTGGAAGAATAACTCCCAACGACTTCCTCGACTTGCGTATGTGGCAAGAAAAAAATTAAATATACCAGCCACTAGTGCCTCTAGTGAGAGAATTTTTAGTTGCGCTGGAAACCTAATTAGCGAAAAACGATCTCGTCTTAATGCAGACAGACTTAACGATCTCGTCATAATTAATTCAAACACTAATCAGCAGACACATTAAGAATACAGTAGAACATTAAACAGGAAACTAGGAGTTTGAGCGCAGATTTACTAACTAAAAGTGTAGATTTCTTTCTTGTGCTTTCTGGGCGTCAATTTCTGAGATAGAAATTTTTCAATGCATGCAGTTCATTTTTATTTTAGACTAAACTTTTTGATTTCAATCCTCCCAAGTGACATTTATTATTGTTTGTAAACCATTTTCTGTTACTTGTGTTTGCAAAAGTAGCCAAATATTTTTAGGAGTATCTGGTTTGGCCTAAATAATACTTTCAGGGGAACTGAAGGAAAATTTGTAAATATTTTATGTTGAAAAGTGTTCTGCAAAATACAATATTCATTTGTGGATTACGGCAATACACATTATGAGTTTAAATTACAATTTATTTTGTTGAGTTCCACACACATTGCAAAATGTAACTTTATTCTGGTATTTCTATATTAAGGGGAATCCCACATGCAGAGTCAAGATGCTGAAGACCTAGACACTACAAGTGCCCCTAAAATGAAGAGCGTCTTTTTCCATGAATGTATTGTAGTAGAAATATAATGGAAACTCTGAGCCACTCTCCACAGCGTCTACATCTGCGCCATGAGGATTCAGACTCGTCGTTTAGGTCTGTGTTATGAGGGTCTACAGTCGCCGTTTAGGTTTGAATCATGCAAGTAAACACTCGTCGTCTTAGTCTGCATCATGATGGCCCGAAATCTGGTCCCTCATGACGCAGACCTAGACTACAAGTGTGGACTCTCATGACGCAAACGTAGGCGCCGCGAAAAATGGCTCAGGGTCGCCCTTGTATTCCCAGTACTATAGTTTTTAGACGAACTGGATACGAAACAAGTCCTTCGATTTTGTTAAAATGCATTTTGGCAATTTAGAATGATTTTGCCAACTTCGAATGAATTCACAGATCCAGCAAAATACATCCTGGAAACGTAGTTAAATGTTTATATAATTGGTGTCATACTTGGCTGAAACATACTAAAGTTAAAGAACCTAGACTTCCAAAATTTTAATTTGTTTCTCATTGCAGTACAGTGGTTAATAGGGGCGTAGATAATTTATTCTTCTGGGGAGGTGACCAATCTTCTTTTTGGGGGGTGGAGGTTCACTTTTTTAGTAAAAATATCCATCCGTTTCGGTGTTGAAAAGTGCAGCACAGACTGCATTGTGTTGCCTAGGCATTTATTTATTCCATACTCTCGTAGTCCATCTTCCGTCCCCAATTTTCTCTCTATCCATTTAGTCCTCTCCCACTATCTCTCTGATCACCTCCCCCCCCCGCGCGATCGCTACGGTTGCAGGTTCGAATCCTGCCTCGGGCATGGATGTGTGTGAAGTCCTTAGGTTAGGTCTAAATAGTTCTAAGTTCTAGGGGACTGATGACCTCAGAAGTTAAGTCCCATATTGCTCAGGGCCATTTGAACCATTTTTGAACCCATCCCTTGGCCCATCTCCCCCCACCCTCTATCCTTCTCCTCGTCCTCTCTCTGTTGGATTTCGCCACCTCAGTTCATCTCCTCTTCACCTATCTATGAAAACTCATATATATCTGTCAACTTTTGTGGTGATCAGTGAATCAGTGTCAAAGTTTATTGTTAGGTAGCATTTACTGTAATACTTTTTGATACGCAGCATTGATAGTTTTGTTTTCTGGTGCGTAAACAAATGAAGTTGAAGGTGTCCCGACAGGGGAATATGCGAAAAACATGATTTTCGGGATTGATGCCACAAACATATAACAACTCCCCTTGCGATTTATCTATCGACATGGCAAATGTAAGCTGCACTGGAAATTATAACCGTTTAAAGTCGAATGGCATGTCGGTCGGAATCTTAGTGATACTGGAATCAAACTGTCTTCACCTTTGTACTTCCTTTTAAAATTGTGGCTTCAATTACGTTGTTCTTTAATTTCTTCCCCGCAAGCCGGGTGCCATTACAAAGACGTGGCTGGTTTACCTTTCGCAACATAATGATTGCCGATCCGACTTAATTACAGATTGGGAGACGGTAATCTGGGGAAATCCAGCGAATTTAAAAATTCCGTAGGATAGTTGACTACATCATCTTGGTTAGTAACGGAGTAAACCGACTTGTATGTCAGCAATTCGCCAGGTGTCATATTTTGAATCTGAAAATTCATTTCGTTAACATCAAGGTTTTTTGCAGCCAATATAACACATTCACTCAACCAAAAATGGTTTGCAACTGTTAAATGACATTTGCTGTGCGCGAATTGTCAAACACGATGACTGTAAATGTGTCAGACAGCTCTCAAATTTCAAAAAGATCACAGACATTTCGTTTAAAGTAAATGTATGTATATATACATATACATATACATATATATATATATATATATACATACATATATATATACATATACATATATACATATACATGCACATGTAAATGTTCAAAAACCTTCTCCATGGAAACATGCGTACATGTGAACTTTCATGGTAACCGGCAAACGATGTCAAAATCTTTTGTAAGGTACTCTATTCAATGTACTGTCCGAAATATTATGTAGACAGTGATGTTCCTCTTGATGGTCAAGTGTGCAAAATTTCTTCAAGATCGGAATAAAATTGTAGGTTGGTGTAGAAGTGTGTAAGTAAGGTACCATCCGCCATGCACCATTCAGAATTTTAAGCAGACAGCGCCCTTCATCCTGCTTTGAATATCAAGTGTGCCAAATTTCATCAAGATCGGAATAAATACGTACAATTTGTCGGATTCCGTTATGTAAAGGAACCTCTGCCATGCACCATACGAAATTTTATGTAGGCTGTGACCTTCCTCTTGGTTTCAAGGTATAGTGTGCAAAATTTCATCAAGATTGTATGCAATACAAACACACGGACACAATGAAAACGCACTTTTAGTTTTTGTCAAAGTTTCTAATTTTTCGGGCGATTTTCGAAAAATTTTATTTCATAAAAACCTTGTCCTGAGAATTACGAACACAGCAAAAAAAATTTAGCCGAATTGGTCCAGCCGTTCTCGAGTTTCACGCTTATCAACACATTTGGCAATTAATTTTTATTTATATAGATAAGAAGCCCGAAAAATACGCGTAAAGGAAGAATATACAAATAAAACCCAATATTTTTTTACCTGAAATTATATATATGTATATAATGTTGGGGTTTCTCTTTTGGTGCTCAGGTAAAATAAAAACTTTTGATTAACGTTCATAATACGACAATGACGCGCGCCGACTAAACGGCTGCGTAGCGCAGCTCAGCAATAATATGGGCAGGCAAGCGTTTCCCGCAGCCTGCCCGGGTTGGGTTCTGCTTGGCTTGGCTGGGAGTGAAGCAGTCTCCCCGTTCTGTTGACAACGCGCGGCGGCCTGCCCGCCTGGCCACCGGGCAAGCATGGGCCGGTTAAAAGCGAAACATGTACATCTCTAGTTGGAACTTCCTGCACCGGCAGTGGTGGGGGCGATGGGACGGGCCGCGGTTTGGGGCTGGCGACGGTGTTGGCGACAGAGGCAGCGACGCTGCTGGAGAGGGAGTCGACGGTGGCGCAGGTGGCGGCGACGGTGGTGGAGCATTTGACGGAGGCAGTGGCGAAGGAGCTGCCAGACTACGGCTCTCTGTGAGTGGTGAAGCAATGAAGACGACGACGAAGGGTGGGAGATAATCAGCGAAGAACCACTGGGAGAGTCCAGGTGAGAGCTGAGGTGCTGGCGAAGTATAGTGGGGCGTGTTAGTAAAACGGAGGATACTGGAAATTTTGGGAGGACATTTTGAGGTTCACATGAGTAAAGCGAGTCAGAGAATATACTCCAGCCGAGAACGTGCTCAACGTGAGTAAAAAGGTGAGGGATGTTGCTTAAGACAAAGAATGTTCTCCGATTACGTATGAATAAAACTAGAGGAGCTTCACACAATCAGAAAACATTGAAACGAGCTCTTTAGCATTCTTTGAGCTGAGTAAGTTCTGTTCAGGTTAAGTTTTACATACTTTTTGACAGTAATGGCAGAATTCATGCTGCTTCGAAGGCAATGAAAGATATATGTATCCCAACAAAATGCTGAACAGAGACACTGTAGAAGTTTATATGAGTTTCACAATAAGAACATTACTTGCCTGGTGAACTTCCCTCCAGAAAATCACCAAAGAAGAGGGGACGACCTTTCAAAAGAAGTTAAAAGTAAAACATTCTTGCTGCTTTTTAGTAGACCTAAGTTTTCAGACTAACGTACGAGAAAACTTCTGTGTAGGACTACACCAAACAACGGTGTCACTGACACTTCCAGATGTTCACCATGGTAACCAAAATTATCTCGTGTTAGAGAACTCTGACAGAGTTCCGGCTTGGAGTAGATAAAAAGTCGTGTAATCTTAAGATTTCGTTTGCACAATGTTCGCCTAACTTCTATAACTGAAAAGTTTTCCGCATGTTGTAAATTCGGTAACATCTCAAGAAAATGCATTTTCGTAAGCTGTACGTAGTTGTCTTAGTAATTTGTTGCCGCACATAAAATAAACAAAATGAAACGTAGTGCAACTCTGCCTGAACACACTGGTGCCGGTTCCAGACATGTCGCCCGTTTGAGCGAGCTGAATGACACGTGACACTGCGCGTGCTTTCTGTGCCGGACACGGCAGACCACGCACACCGAGAACTCACCAGGGAGCAGAGGTAGTGAGAAAAAGGAACCCTCTCATCAGAGATTATGGCTTTGAATGTTTTGCTCGTAAGAGTTTTCTCAGAGGATGTCCTTTTGCTCCGAGAATCTTCTCCAGAGAACGTCGTCTTGTTTATTCATCTGACCCAGCGTGTTTACCTTCTGTTGGATGTCAGTACAAAGTCGAAAACCGGAGATGGAAGAGGGGAGGGGGTCACAGAGCTCCAGCGGCAGTGGTGCAGCTTAGGTACCACCCTCCTAGTCCAGGCAGCGCACCATTTCGTGCCTCTTCTGTAGTTCACGTATCGCCGTTTACAGTCGGTCATTTCTAAATTCCGTCAATCCACTTCGTTACTGGACTCGCATGATACCTTCAGTAATGGCTCCAGCACTACAGGCCAAAGCCGTCGGTCGCACACTGACCCCTGTCTCTGCACGCAAATTGTCGACGATTGCCTTCCGTGGCAGCGGTCTGCCCCGCTTGTCGACACTCCAGCTCCATGTGGCGAGTATTTATTGCGTCCTCTGTTGATTTGCCTCTTTGTGTTGCAACGCACTTGCTCCTAAACTGAATATGGCAGTCAGTGTTGTATCATTATAGCTGTGTAGTACATTCCCAACTGTCCAGAAGTTTCGAAATTTTCTTTAGAGCTTGTTTCACTGGATATTGTTTGTTCACTTCCTTGCTGCATTTCAATCCGTTCCTTCGTTGCCTTATGGAATCAACGGCTCCATTATGTTAAAAACAGCCCTTTCCTGAAATTCTTCCCCAACCAAATCTCCGTATAATGTTTATTCAGATCATTGTCAGTGTGCACGTACATCCTGCATCTGGGGCGTAGAAATGATGGCTTTAATCACGGCACGGGTTCTGAGTTCCAGCTTGTCAGTGGAGTAGGTGTGGTACTGTACCTCCAAGCAGAACAGCGTGCTGGTCTACGTGGCGTGGAAATGATTTGCCAGCCTTAGCACCATGGCACCACATGTCTTATGGGAGGGACTCCTTTCCGGTCAAACTGGGGACCCAGACATCACACGGAACTCATTATGATGCAGCTTCATGCTTCAATTGGCAACGACGTTGTCAAGTAACAGTGATAACCAAGGACCTTACTACAAGGAGTACAGGGAGTACTGATTGTTCTGCATTATATCTGGCAGTATGGAAACTTTCCATCGTTGATGGGCTATAGGGAATGTAGTCGTAGATTAATCAGGAAAAAATTGTCTCATACCCGATTCTGAGGGCTCCATTCTCATCATAATATGTACCTGACACACATGCATCGAATCGATGTACCGAACACTGGCCTTAGGACAGAGTTTTACGGCCAATAATTTCTGTATGATAGTTTCCACTGCCAAACTAGAGACTCCCACCAACCAATCACGAAGCGAGACGGAGCGAATGCTTCAGAGCCAAGTAAACAAACATTTGCATGCAATAGTGAAGCGTCATTTTGTCAAGTTTTACGTCAGCAGACATGTACTTCTGCACGTCAAGCATAATAGTGTCAGATGGTGGGATGCACACTGCCGGATGTAAGCAGAAACATCATAAAAATGCCACAACTGATAAGGGTATAATGAGTAAAACGAAAGACCTATTCTGAAATAAAAACACATGTTTGGTATTTGCAAAGACGGATTTGAAATAGTTTAAGTCATCGTATCGCGCTGTCCTTAGCCGTTGGAATAGCTGAAAGGGACTGAATAAGTGGACCTGCTTGACGGTACACTCACGATTCTCCGTTGAACTCATCTTCCTGTGAGAGTTCTGCTTTCAGCTGTCATACAGTCTTTACGGAAAATTATCGCAGATGTCACATCACCTAAAGCAGATAGGAAACTCCCTGGCCCGTCAGAGCCGTGTGTCGGATCCCCGACGTTTCAAGTGACTGCACTCTCCTCAGGTCACTGCAGTGCCCATCCTTCCGGGAGCGCTGGTCCCGCCAGCCGTGCAGGGGAGCTTCTGTGACGGCTGGAAGGCAGCGGCTGAGGTACTGGCGGAAGTAAGGCTGTCACGGCGGCTCTAGGTTCGTGCCTGCCTAGCTCGATGTCTATCTTTTTAAGGGCGTCATATTCGCCATTGACATTAAAAATTATTTGTTTTACTATTGCAGTTTCGGCCTTTTGAGCCATTTTCAAGTGGTAATGTGTGCTTCAGCTCATGACAGACATGTGTACATGTCAGCGTCAAAAATCATCTATAACAAATTTGAACAAGTCATTCGTATCCTTAACATAAATATCACATGTTCACTCTCTTGCAATGAATACGAAATTCTTCTTTAAAGAAAAGAGGTATTCTGCGGCAAGCGCTGCAGTTCTGCTGTTTGATGTGTCTGAAACCAGTTAAGACGGTATAGTAGCACAGAACGGAGTGGATGATCTGCAAGAAATACTTACAATCGGTATCTCACTCAAGTGCTCTGAAATCTAAAGATGAAATCTCGATCTGCTAAAATGCTAAATAGACCAATGGGTTTGCGTTTATTTGCTGTCTTTCTATGCATCCTTTAAAGAATGAAAATGCTAAAAAGACCAATGGGTTTGCGTTTGTTTGCTGTGTTTCTATGCATCCTTTAAAAAATGAAAAGTTCCAGGTTTGTGTCCCAGTCTCGCACACAGTACTCATCTACCAAGAAGTATCTTATGCACTGCTGAGTGTAAATCCGTTCTGGATACTTTTAGCCGCACGGGATTAGCCGAGCGGTGTGAGGCGCTGCAGTCAGGCTGTGCGGCTGGTCCCGGCGGAGGTTCGAGTCCTCCCTCGGCCATGGGTGTGTGTGTGTGTGTGTGTCCTTAGGATAATGTAGGTTAAGTAGTGTGCAAGCTTAGGGACTGATGGCCTTAGCAGTTAAGTCCCATAAAATTTCACACACATTTTTGGATACTTGTACGTTCTTGCATAAACTATACATGCTAGGTTTTCAACTTTTAACCTCGCACCCTGTGTGCTACAGGCGGCCGCTGTTGAGTGAACGCCTGCTGCGCTATCAGCCGTGGAACTTCTCCTTTGACGACGACTTCAGTGCGCTGTGCAAGGAGCGGCAGCCAGAGGCGTCGCAAATGTTCAGCCTCGCTGACGATCTGTACGCCTTCTATCGTGTCTACTGGTACACTACAGCTGAGTACATCGATTCAGTCTACGAAGATGACTTCAAGATCGTAGGTAAGTTTAGTACTGGGACCCGGCCACTTCATGGTTATGCGCTGACAACTGTTCAGTTGTTCGGGGAATGAAATTCAAATATCCTTCTGAATATGTAGTTTTAGATCTTGCGTGATTTTGCATACCACGCAAGATAATCTCTGGTGCTCTTTCCAAAGTCAGTGTTTAGATTCCTCGGCAACTCTCCGTCTGGATCTATGACAAGTTTATGTGACACAAAGGTTAAAGTTGTACCCCCACCTGCTCGTGGCCCGTGAAGGTTTCGACGCCAGCGATGTACAGAGGCTGTGTGATGTTCTCGAGACGTTACTCAAGTGCCAGCTGGGTGCTAACGATTGCGCAACACACTCGAAACAAGTGGGTGTCTCACAAATAATGTTTGCAGCCTCAGCCTAAGAGGCAACCACCTCACCTGGGGTGTCTGCCAGTGTCTGGTACACTGAACAACTCGTCTCCCTCCCGTAGGAGGCACGCAACACCTCTAAAACAGGGCCCATCCCACAGCACTTTGAACACCGTCTCTGAAGGCCAGTGCAGATAAGACCTTCATACGTGTGCGAAGCGTGCCTCATATAAAAAAGTGTTCCTTCTTATCTTCTATAAACGCTCTAAACTTCTGTACACGTAGTTTTTTTCAGACCTAGTCTAAGGCTTGTTTTAAAAATGGCGAATGGTTTCTGCAACTTAACGGCTTCAGACAAGCTAATGTTTTGTCAATACTGTAACTGGTGTAGTGTTCTACATTTCTCATCTGTGATCCTGGCATGATACTGTTCGTATTTACTAATTTTCTTTGACGAATAATATTTCCATTTGTAACTGAACAGTTCATTGTACGAAATACACTGTTAATATTATCCTTACAAGTGTTAATACTATGAACTTTAGTAGCACTGAGGAAACACTGTATTTTCAGCTATCGCACCTGTCTGCTAAACAACTCTATTTGTTCGAATCACTATATTCTTTAAATTTATTATTTTATTCTCGTTGCTGGACTTTATCTCTTACTCGATCATCTATCTATCGTGCACCAGACATGAAACGAGCTGTAATCGTCCATTTCTTTCTTTGTAACTGTCTGATAGCTTCTTGTTCGGTAGGGGGTAACTCCACTTAAATGAGAGGAAGGGGAGACAGTGAGCTTGTGCTCCCTCAGCGGAAAAGTTATTTATGCTTGCCGTTGTCACTCTTGACCGCTTCAGGCAATCGAACTTGCAGGGTTCTAATTGGTAGTAAACCGACTAATTAAGAAACTAAGGTGGTCGAAAAGGGTTACAACAGATAAAGAAGTAAGTTATCATAAGAATATGCGTATATTAGAACCAGGGACTGTAATACTGCGAAGAACGGCCTTTACAAAATTTCGGCTGCAGCCGATAATTTACTGCAGACACTCATAAGAATAATAGTGGCACATAAACGGAAATACGCATTGTTAGCAAGTTACTAAACAAGCAGACTCTTACCCCATCTGTTTCTAGACTCAGCTGCACTCGGCAGCAAGTCTATAAGTATGACTGAAACTGTAATGGACACCGAGAACAAACGTGTGAGCTGAAGTTGATGTTTCTATTCCTCACGAGTAGCAACAAGATATTAAAGGATGAGCAGCGACAAGAGCTTACAGAGTTGTGGACAACTAGCTGTTTGCCTGGAAGCTAACTTTAAGCCCGACATTAAAGATATCTTCAGGGGAAAGTTGTCATGATAATCCCGAGAGATCGGAGAGGTCGTGGCAGTTCGGTCGAGATGGGGAGGGGGAGGGGGAGGGAAAGAAGAAACTGGTGCGAATCTCTTCTGAGCACGTCGCGATGTTGGAGATGGCTTGCGACATCCAGCAGGCTGCTACAACGGCCCTGTCTGAAAGAGTTGCCATCGCCACTATTAAAACCGTGGTGCTTTACTGTCGGCTGTTTTACGCATCACTGTCCAGCAGAACTAGATGCCTGCCCACAACAGACCAACGTATCAGGAACTGAGCCCTGATTTGCTGTCGCTGCCATTGTGTAAAATCAACTAAATCGCAAATCCAAGGCTACAGATGTCCCTGGCCTATCCCAATTACAAACAAGACCAGTCCAAGTTGCAAATTTTTATTTTTTATTCATTCGATGAGTTGTTTCGGACCGAGACCAATTTTCAAATCACCATAACATAGTTGAAAATGGCATTTCCGAAGATGTCAAAAACGTGCAATGAACATTTACAGTGCATAGAGATAACTCATCGAATGAACAAAATCTTGGAACGTTTTTTCGTTCACTGATTACCAGACGTTGCTGACCCAAACTACTGCAGCATACTGGATGTTCG
The DNA here is from genome assembly GCF_021461385.2 of Schistocerca piceifrons. Classification (NCBI taxonomy): domain Eukaryota; kingdom Metazoa; phylum Arthropoda; class Insecta; order Orthoptera; family Acrididae; genus Schistocerca; species Schistocerca piceifrons. The sequence continues at coordinate 107,572,696 of NC_060148.1, forward strand.
TAAAACCACCCATGTTAACTATGCCAAATGTACAATCCTTGCACAATTGCATCATCTACACAGCCTCAACTCGAATGATCTAATAAATATAAAGTAAACGCATTATTCACGACACTAAACTTACATTTCGCATCCCAACACCTACATGCACTGCACCCTCACCATCAAAGATATTGAGTTCAGATCCACAGTTTTCTACACGGTCAGTCGAGCTCACCGTCATCATCTCAACAGTTTCTTGTGTCGCATCCCTAACGTGAAAGACATCCACTTTAGAACCACTGTTTTCCACAACATTCACTCTCTTTCAACGTCCACATATCGTCCAACAGATGACGATAACAGCCACAGCCACCTTCCATTTCAACATCCAAGTCACCTATTCCAAAAAGCAATCCAACTTTATCTTCAGCCACATCAAAACATCAGCTTAAAACCTACACCTAACCTTGTTTCGCCACATAAATCATCAAGACAAAGCACCAGCAGAGCATTCCATCCATATGTCTGTTCCGTCAGCTCCAACGAGATCATCATCACTCACATGTTATCTCAATGCTACAACTATACTTTAAAGAAAATTGTTACAGTCATGTAACACACTCCCAGTCATTCTACACTCTACAAAGGACGCATAATTGCTACAACATACAATCAGATGGTACTGCCAATGGGTGCTTGTGAGATATCCTGATACCAGCACCTCATTCTGCAGTTCAGAAACCATGGGATTGGTGAGACACATGAACAAAAACACTGCCACATTTTCCATAAACTGAACAATCTATTGAAAAAGGATTCATTCTCCTCTCATCCATAACAACCACACGTTACCAAACAACCTCAACAAGCCAGACTCAGTGTTCATATCTTAAAGGTATACTCATTGTATCTAATGACTGCTCGACCATTCGGTACATACAATGTCACACAAATACGACCACCGTATCTCTTGGTCCCAGTTTAAAATACCTGTCTATAACACCACAAAACGAATTAAATATAGTATTTACAACACAAGACTATAAAGCCACACATCTTGTGAGTGTGTGGGTTGGTGCAATTCTGTCATTCTGCGCAACAGATTAATCTGAGATGTGCCCTTTACCCTTTGGCCCCTGCAAGATGCAATTTCCACCCCCACACTACTACAGAAGTCAGACGGACACTCCTAACGTTCTGAAGAGAAATGCCTGAAAAACTTTCAGCAATAAATACCTTCTGGAGTCGTCCACTGTAAGGATATGACACAAAAATTCACAAAATTTCTTACGTAACTGGTGGGATACTTGGGTACTGGAGTAGTGCTAGTTAGTGTAAGAAAAACGTGAAAGTAACGAAAATTATTATTTATTTTGGAAAAATTCTGAGAAATCACAATAGCACTTTTAGTTATGAATTGAACACGTTATTTGCGTGTTATTTTCAGAATGTGAAGTTACCTCTTAAGGACAGGATTCGCTAATGAAATTTCTATACAAAGTTTAAGATTGTTATTGACTTGGCAGAATGGCTGAGAGCTGCACCTACTAGACTTGAATAATTATCGGTTAGAATGTTGCTAGGTACAGTTGAGGCTGTCATGTGTGATATGCAGTGAAGGGTACTGTTGTGGAGGAAATGTGGGGGTTGCAAGAGCTGTAGCTGTGATGATTGCTGTCTGCGCCACTCACTGCCGACAAATAAGATAACTCTCGTTCTATCTGGATTGACCTTCGCCAATCAAACTCTCCCTACTCCTTGATGAAGTCAAGGACTCCTATTCGCCCCTAGTCTATTGGCGTGGTACACCGGTCTGATAACCAGTCCACCACGATGCCACTCAAAAATTCGCTCGCAGGCATTTAACTATTACTCAGTCCGTTCACACTGCACAATAAGTGTGGCGGCCAACACAGTTAACAACGCTTAATCGCAAGGACTCAATATACAGTTGCACTTCGATTCGCTCTCGGCAGAGGTGCTCTCCCAGTGAAGTACTGAGGAGAGACTTTTTCCTCGCTCTTTGAGTACATGTACGAGCGTGCACGCTCTCGTTACGTGTTCTCGCTCCAACAGCGACAACGGAACGGCCCCTCTGCACACCAGTCATGAAGGGGTATATCTTTCGATCTCTTCCATTACTCCTTCAGCTCAAGGCATCAGAAATATCGTCCGCCAGTCAGCATTGCTCTTCTAAAACGGGAGAATGACGTTTTGTTTAAGGCGACCAATCCGGAAATCTGTAGTATCGGTGTTTGGCGTTTGCTGTCTCCCTGTGAAACTGCGTGCTATGTGTAAGGAATGCGTAGGCTAACCGCTCCCACACAATGTAGCGGAATTTGCTTTTAAGCCGAACACGGTGTCGTCCTTTCACTCGGGCTAACGCTGTCTGCTCTACAGGCGGTCACTGGCCAACGTAGATAGCTTGGGACGGGCCTCCTGGGGTGCAGTTGCCTCTCTCGAGCTAAAAGCTCCTGTGACCGTGGAGTCTGGAATGTGTGTGTGTACGCCAGCCTCGAGTATTTTAACCACGGTGCGCACTTGCGATTTATTAGTTATTTGCATATCGTTTACATGAATTCATACAATACTGACTTTATCTTTTCGAGTTTGGGCTCGAATGAAGCGTCTTGATGTGAAGAATATGATTGTGAGGGCGGAATATGTAAGCAATGAAGGAGACCACGACGTCTTACAATTTCAGGAAACTCTTATGAGAGGCTGCTCATGACTCCATAACTTTCGACCTTCTTAAAAAAAACACACACACACTCTTATTTCCTACCAGCTCTAGTCAAGTTGTGTGATATCATACTGTACGCAAGTTTATATCCCACGGCTCACCTATGTTTTAAGGGTAGTGTCTTTGTATACTAATCAAAACGTCATGGAACCCAGGTTCGAACCTCGCTACTGCTTAAATTTAGAACAAAAATCGTCAGTAATGATGGATGGACAATAGAGCTTCAAGGCACTTTTTTCCCCTGCTCCTAAAACCCTGAAAAGTCAGCAGTGCTCAAAGGCATGAGAATGCAGAAGGTAATGGGAACCACTGGTGTCTGTCCACAGGACATGTGGCCTATAATTGAAAAGTGGTATGATGACTCCTCCATTAGCCAAATATTCCACAATAGTCGCACATTCGGATCTCTGGGAGTAAACTGGCAAGTGCCACGTGTTCCAATGAATTACGTTTACTGTATAGCTCCTTGTCTGGCACACCATGCTTCTTTTGTTACTGTAAATCTTACTCAACAGCATACCTCCATCTGCCTCGATAACTACACGTCTTGGTGTAGCCTCTGCTACATCAAAATCACCTATGTTAAAAACCCAAGGAATTATTACAATAAATACCACCAATCATTTCTCTCTCCCTAACTTCCACCATGGCACACATAAACATGACTGTGTGGTGGTACTCTCTTCAAAGGTAAGCTGGATCGAATCCAGGTGATGGAAGAAATTTGTATTGCTGGTATTTCCCCAGTAATGGGAGGGGAAATTGAAGCACCAAGTTTCTCATCACCAGACCTCGTGTCAGTGTTCTACAGTACATTACCCCTCCTCAGTGTATCATGATACACTGATGCCTGTGACACTGTTGAAGGTGACACATGTGGTGTCGACGATACTCGCCTGCAGCAAATCGTCAGTCGACCACCGCAGAAATGCTGTACACCTAAGCAGCATCGCCACCGCCTATGAGAAAGAAGTAGTAAGCCACTCCTCCTGTAGCTTCGAGGCGCCACACACGACAAGTATTTCCAGCTCTGCCAGTGCCTGGTAGGAGTTCTGCCAGAGTCCAGCCTGAGTTCTGTTCTGTCTACGAGGGTATCAACAGTTCCATGACGACTGCATGGAAGCGACGAATTTCTGCCTTCAGAGTGCAGTGTCGGCGTAACGTCACTCAGTCAAGCCTAGGCCAAACATGCACGTACAGAGAGTCGAGGGCCAACAACAGACACATATTTGGCACAGTTGTAGTAAACGTTCAGTGCTCATCATCTGCAGACTTGCACTGTAATGCCGCTCAGTGTTTTCAGCAGCTCCTGTGTATTTGGAACCCAATTAATACCACACGTACTCACACAGCCACAGCCACGAGGAGCTAAAGATAAGTGTATTGCTTTCCAAACAATAAGGCGTTCTGATCATTGACTGTTTCATCTATCTACTTGTAAATTTATTAAAAGCATGACACAACAACATGTGTGTCAGATGTGGATGTTAAGCTCTTAATGCATCCATTACAGTCACATACACTCATCAGATAACTCCGAGTCACAGTTCTCTCACTATGCAAGGACAGTGCCCAATTACGTGGAGGAAGATAAGCGCTTGCAGTAAGGCGGTGGACCTGCTGCTCCATTCCTCTCTGCTGACATGGGCAGACGACTCTCACTTTCTCATATCTTGGAATAATCACGCATCTTCAGCTTACAACAAACTCAAATTAAGAAGATAGGAAATTCGACAATGTGGGGATTCCATCATTCAGCCATCCTCTGTACTTGGGTAAAACCCACTGAACGAGGCGATGCTGTGGTAAGCTGTTGGCTCCAAACTTGATTTTCGACCATATTTAGTTTCTCTTCGATGTCCCTACACAGCTTAAGGTGAATGACATGACGGTTCCTATGGATGAACCCAGCTGTCCTACTTCCCCATTCTTCCCAATTCTGGGTTATGCTCTAATAGCTGTTTCACCAACAGGACGTTAACCCCTGATCTTGTTTCTTCCTTCGTCTTTCCAAAAGCCTTAGTGGCCCCAGTGTTACTTCCGCCAATATAGCTTGGATCTCAGCACTCTCAAAAATTTACCATTCCTTACAGTCTTAGAACACCTTGCACTCTGTATCATATTTGCCGTCTCAGACGCAACCTCTACCAGCTGACTACATTGCCTTCTCTTCTGAAGTTCCTCAGACTTTGTCACAAATTGTAAACGTTCATTAAACGTGGGGAACAAAAGCAATTTTTCTCGCCTATCCTCTGGATACCTAGGCTTCTGGTGCGCCTATACCAACATGTCATATCCACCCTCCACTTGCCACCCTTCTGTATCCTATTCGAGCGGAACTTCAGCTGGCTGCTTCTTCCTGTTCCAGAATAGTATGTAGACACTTACTCCTCCAACCAGCTATAATCCTAGCGTATATGCCTCTTCAATATGTAGATGATCCCGCTTCCAGCCTCATGACCACCGTAATCCCTCCCTCACACCTCCCTCTACCCACATCAACTTGTCAATCATACTTCCCCGCCCACTCCAACACCTTGAATACATACACCCTTTCTGGCCGGCACCTGCATCATACTGTATTACCCTCGTAGTAGTTATTGGGAACTGACTGCCAGTGACGTGCCAGAAGCACTAGCCTTATCTTCACCATAGCATCATCATCAGCTTCAATGT